>NW_016169851.1:0-16730 GCF_001687245.7 Rhagoletis zephyria
AAAATATCAATACCAAAATCGATAAAAATATGAATAACAAAATCGATAAGAATATCAATAACAAAATCGATAAAAATATCAATAACAAAATCAATAAATAATAGATAAAAAAATCTATAAATAATCAATAATTGTATTTCGATATATAATCGATAACAAAGTCGATAATAAAACCAATAGTAGCATCGACAATAAATATCGATAACAAAACCAATAAAAAAATCGATAACGAAATTGATAAAAATATCGATTATTATATCGATAGGTTCCAAAAATATCGATAACAAAATCCACAAAAATATCGATAAAATTATCTACACCGAAACCGATAAAAATGTCGATTATTATATCTGTATGTCCCGAGAATCCCGAAAACCTCTAAAATCCCAAAATAGTTCCCAGATTGAGTCTTTGTAGCTCCATCTATATCCTTTTCTCTATAATTACCTTTATTTTAATTTTTCTCTCTCTATCTTCATCTTTACTTATATCGGTATCCTCATCCTCATCTTCTTCTTTATAAATATTTATCTTTGGTTTTTACTTTTATGTTTATCATTTTCTTCATCTACAGATTTCCCTTAACCTTTCATCTTATATAAGTAAAGTGTTTAAATTTACCTTGGTCTTCATTTTTGCCTTTATCTTTACGCATCTTTGTTGTTTGTTTTTATTTTTACCTTTGCCTTTATCCTTTTCTTTATCTATGTACGTACTCCTCTTTACCTTCATTCTTGTATTGGTCTTTTTCTAGGTGTTATTCTTTAACCTTTTATTAGCAAGTTTTTGTTAAATTAATACCATGTGCATACACTCAAGGAGCACTTGTTTCAACCCCAACCATTTCCGTCGCACCATTTCCGTGTGCAATTTCCGTTGAATCTTCCAATTTACTCCCAACCAACCAACAGCCGCTAAAGAAGTTTCACTTCAAAACAAAAATTTAATTTTTGCAAATTCTTTTTATATGACATTTAAACACTGTGCGCACAATCGACAGCATCATGTAGGTAAACTTTGATACGCAAACATACTCACATACATATTTACACATATGTAAGCTCAAATATTCTCACATATTTACACATATGTAAGCTCAAACGAGTATCTATCTATCTGTCTACTTGTATAACCTCGAGCGTTCGCTGAACAAAGCAAACATTTACACATCTTTACTCACATTACTGCCAGAGCCAGCACATAGCGCGTTTAAGTGGCGAATAAAAATCTGTAATCAGCAAAAATGAAATGGCAAACGAGTTGCAAGCGAAATGCTCAAAAGCAAAAGTACAAGCGAGAAAAATGCTACAAAAAAAAAATTGCAAAATTTTGCAATGAAAATTTATTATTGATTATTATGCATGTGAGCAACGCGCGTATCTCGTGAATTCAATTGAATTTCATTGTAACGCATCATACACTACGTACATACATACATACATACACACATACGAGTAGAGCGCTCTTTTTCCCGTTTTCCCCTTTTTCGTCTTTTCCCTGCGCCACTCTTGGGCTCGTTAAGCAGTTTCGTGTTAATTTCATTTACATTATTTTACGAATTCGTATGCTTTTCATTTGTAATCTGTAATCGTGATGAGCACGTACATACTTTACACGTTTGTACTGAAATGTTTGTGTTATTGATAGTTCTGTGTTCAGTTGAAGCGCATCACAGGTTACGTATACGTCACGTATGCCAGGCTCTTGTAATTAAATGAGCATGGAAATGAATACATATTTGTGTGTGTGCGGATGTTTATTTGCATTATTGTGTTGATGCACTTTGTAAAGAGTTAATAATAACAGTGTTGGTTGTCAAGGTTGCAATTGTGATTGTCATTGAGATTGTGCCTGTAAATGTCGGTGCTCATGACAATGACGCTGCTGCGAATATATGTACATACATACGAACGCATATACATATCTACGTGTTGTCAAGAGTTGCACTAATTGCTGTGAACGAAAAATTTAATATACGTGCGCATTTGAAAACTTTAAAAATTTCTTAAATAAATAAAATTCGAATATTGAATATCGACTGCTGAGTGGAAGAGCGACCTTTCTTGGCAGCCACTACAAAAATGCCCTATCTCGACATATTTTCAATATATTTTCAGTGGAGATTGGACGTTTTTGCACCAAATTCTGAAGTAGGTCGTTCTTGAAAAGTTATCTGAGATAGGGCGTTTTCGAACAGGCTGCCGAGATAGGTCGCTCTTCCACTCAGCTGTCGATATACAATTGAGCCAAGTTGTACTTTTCTTAACTCGAATATTTCGAAATTAACATAGCATCTTCGCAGCGCTAAAAGCTGCTAACTTCTCTTTTCGGTCAAAATAACTTTTTGATACTGATTGAAAGTGGGGAAATATGTCTACATGGTGGTAAAACTAAATAAATACTTAATTGTTTTAGTATTAGGAATCGCTAAAAAACTTGAAAATAAAATCTGTTAGCTCTAAAAGCATTTGTTTTGTTCAATGAAAAGCTGCTAATTTAATAAATAAATGGTTTAGTGCAAAGGATCAACAAAATATTCCACCCGAATTTTCAATTGACTTTTGACACACACACTGCGATTGTTTTTGGAAGTTGGGCAAGCAGATTTTTTTCGCCATCAATTAGGCGGTTTGCTTTAATGCATGTATCACAGATGCATAGGTGATCATGGGACTTGTCATAGAGGTGTTAATGCAAAGGATTTCTCTAGTTGAGAAACCACACGTTTTGTCAAACACCATTTTATAATGCCAGAATGCTGTAAAGGCTATTTATGAGTTTTTGTGGGCTATTTATGAGTTTTGTGAGTTTTGTGGGAAATGTTAATGTGATCCATCGCAAGCCGGTGTCCGTATTTTGAAAAGTATTCTCCTGAGAGCAAGGATGGGAGTCGGGGGGAATTTGGTGGATGTTTGCTGTAAATGTAGCTATTCGACCTCTTGGTTGGCTGTAACAAAATAGTGGCCCGAGTCGGTAGCAGGTCATTCGATTGCGAGTTGGTCTTAAACATTGGGTCTTTTGAAATCAAAGGAAGTTTTAGATAAGGCCTATAAGTGCCAGTATGAATCGGTGCTTCAGCAGAATAACTTTCATAGGGTCTGGGCTGTCAAGGAGTAGTAGCAAAAGAAGGATAAGAAGAAGATGATGATGATCAGGTGGGGAAAGGAAGAAGATAAAGAAGTATCTCAATCTACTCTTAATGAATTAACTTAAGTGAAAAATGATAATCGATTTTTAATCAACTTGCCAAGGAGCCAGATACTTGAAACTTCAGACTTTGCTCACAACCCGATGACAATGCAATATAAAAAACGAAAACCAGTTTTTATAGTCCGATTTGGTTCATATTTGGAATTTGTATTACCTACTTGGAAGGAAACTCTCTCTGAAACTATTATTGGAGATTTGAAAAATACTTTAAGTAAAAGTAATGCAATGAAAATATCTTCGAATTAACTTCTGCTCCAAATATTTGCTCTATCCTGACCTTCAAGCTTTATGATACCAAGTAATACCACGTATCTTTAAACACTCGAAAACGTAGGCAAAAGCAAATGCACTATTACTTTTCCTGTAATTATGCACTCAAGAATTCTTAATAGTGTCAAAAGAAAGATATTTATTAAAGCAAACTGCCTAAGTGCAGCGAAGATGCTTGCCACATCTAAGCTTATTTAGCGTGCTGATAGTGCATTAAGATTTCGCTCTAAAGCTTTAGTGCCCAACTGCATTTACTCTAAAAAAGTGTTAAGATTTCAGCATTTGCTGATTTTTTCATAGTCTTAAAATCGTTGCTCACACATTACACATTCACTGCCATTGCCATAGCCAAATCGCTTAGATGTCACATTTTTTCTTTCCCAGCTCACTGCCTCTTTGTATTCGAACTATCCAACACAATACCAAAATAGCAAAGCTCTCATGCAATTGCCTACTCATTCAGGCATCTCTCCACTGTTTTGGCATTTTTTTTTTCGCCAAGCGTATTCATTGCCAAGTCATGTTTGTTTAAGCGACATTTGCATGAAAACTGTTACTGGCACTTAAGCGTATCCTTGGCAACTTCCTTGGCAATAAAGAAGACAAGCCCACACACACACACACACACACACACACACACACACACACACACACACGAAAGGACAAAAACCGAAGTTTGGCGCTGTACATACTGCCTGCTGTCTAAGAGCATAAAAAGAATGCGGCCATACCGTAAATACGTAAGCAGCCAATCTGCTGCTTTACGAAGAAAAAATGAACTTACCTACTTGCTTATAAACGGAAGCCACTTTTGTGTTGCTTCCTTCCTGGAAGCGTGGCAATGTAATAAGTCTTCCAGCTCCTTCCTTTTTGCATCTTTCAACAGTTTGTTTACTTTTGTTTCTTATTTTATTTGATTTTTTTTTTGTTGCCTGGCAAAGACTCGCGCCTTTCTTCTTTCGTCTTCACAATTTTTTCTTCATATATATTTTTCTATACTTGACGCCGCCAGCGTTTGTGTTGCACTTCACCATTAATGCATTGCATGTTCGCCAAGCGCACATTAGCTTCATCGCAGCTTTTCATTCATTGCACTTGGCGTTGCACCAACTAAATAGATGCCTGGCAACAAAATTTACGCTAAAGTTTCAAATTTAGCTGAAATCTGCGTGCCAGCATAAAGTCTTGGTGCTTAAAGTGGAAAAGGGCGCAACAAAACTGTAGTGAAGGCAAAGTGTAGTAGAAAGGCAACAGAAGAAGACTTGTGGAAAAAAAAGTAAACTTTATAGTTCGATGTAAATGTGCGCAACAGCAACAGCGAAAACAACTACAGCAGGCTTTTCATCAGCGGAAACAACAATGTTAGAGCCGAAAGCAGCTTACAACGTAAGGCAAACAGTGCTGCCTTAAGACGTTGAGCTTAAAAATTGCGAACATTAGTAAACTCAGTGTCGTTGGCAATAAAGTTAGTAGCGAAAAGTAGTTTTTCTTCTACGTACTACGTATGGAAAAAATTACTCTTGGCTACTTTCTTGTAACTAAGTATGCATTTATGTAGATAGAAAATAGTCCTTTTTTACATGAAAATGTTTAACTTAGTATTTTACATATGTACATACATACATACATTTAAAGATATGAAAATAAAGTTATTTTTAGTGACAGGAAAAAACTTACATACATATGAGTGGAAGATCGACCTATCTCGGCAGCCGGTTCGAACACACCCTATCTCAGGAAACTTTTCGAGAACGCCCTATTTATGAATTCGGTTCAAAAACGTCCTTCCTCAACTGAAAATATATTCAAAATATGTTGAAATAGGGCGTTATTGAATCAAATTCTGAAATAATATTTATAAAAGTCATCAATAAAAATCAGTTAATGACTTTTATTTTTAAAATTCATCAATATAAATCAGTCACCGACTTTTATTTTTTAAATCATTCGTATAAAAGTCATTAACATTTTTCGCAGTTAAGAAGGCGTTAATTTCTTCATGATTCAATGATCGGATTTAAACCAAATTACTCTAAAAATAGAATTACCGAAATCGGTTAACCTGGTCCAAAGTTATGCGGTAACATACCTAATAAACATAAAAAAAAATATATTTCGATGAATTGATAACCTTTCTCCTGTTTGTGAGGTCTGTTGTATCAGGAGCAAGGTTTCCACTTTGGTAATGTTTTGCCAAAAACAAAAATTTGGGTTGATAAGAAGGATAAATTTTTTTCATTTTGATAGATTTATTTTGAAATTTTGTTTGAAAAACAAATAAAAGTTTTTGTGCGTTTAAACAAGTCATTGTGAATATCAAAAAATCATCAAGCGTTTTTTTGAGTACATATATTTTTCTATAATAATGGCAGTTGAAGTTTTTCAGATGATCAATTTTCTTCGTTTCCTTTATAACCCTGTATCGGTGACAAAAAATTTGTAACTGACAAATTTATACTTTTTCATATAGGCTGCGTTTCTTTATACATTCCGGATAAACCCATTTCACAACCAGAATAAACAGAATGCTATTGAAATATACGTTTACATATCATCAGGAACGTTCTAAAGAATAAGTAAACAAAAAAGTTTATTCCAAACGTTCAGAATGAATAAAGAAATGCAGCCATATTGTTCCGCAAAAAAAAACTGTGCAACTTTTGAAGAACGCCATACGGCAGAATTTGATTGATGATCGCCCTATCTCAGCTGAAAATACATTGAAAATGTTATTCTGAGACAGCGCGTCCTTTAACCAAATTCTGAGATGCGGGTTTTTTCAATAAAATTGTTAGGGCGTTCTTGAAAAGTTACAGGCGACGATATATTTCGGAGCCATGCTATCTCTAGAGCCGTACAATATGCCACCGTAAAATGTTCCTTCACATCGTCAAATGAAAAGTTTGCGTTGTTGTGTAACTGGGCTTTTTTTACAGATGATGGAGGGCGTCGATAAGCTAAGCAGTAAAATTGAAGGCGGTGAAATTTATTTTCTAAATTAAGGCTAAATCCTGAAAGTTGTCATACCTTTAATCAGACCTGTCGAGAGGGAGCGGGGATAGGCTTGAGTCACCTCGGGCCCGGGCTTTTTGAGGGGCCTGAAATATCAGAATCATAACTTTTATTATTTTTTACAATGTAACTGCCGTTCGTTATAAACTTTTGTTATAAATAAATTCCGATTCGTGCTGATTGTTTATGGCTCCGGATGTTAAAGAAACTTATTGCATGATTTTAAATTAATATAATTTATTTGTAGGAGCCCTCGATTTTTTAGTCCGGGCCCGAGTTTTCTCTCGACGGCGCTGCCTTTCATACTAAAATATTTGTTGCCAAGTCTCAACGGCCTTACTTTGCATACGTACATATGTACATATGTATGTATGCATATTTCGAAATTTTAAATGTAAACGACTTAAATACATTTTCTTTAAACACTTTCGCATTCCTTCTCTTCTCATTTTAATAAGTGTTATTGGCGTAGCATAAAAATGAATTGACCCTTTTTCTCGAATTTCCATTCCCATTTCCATAGCAAATAGCCTTGTACCTCCCCCCCCCCTATTGTGCCTATTTAGTTCGCCTAATCACCTACTTTACGGTGGAGCGCAGCGAAATTTTAAACTTTTTATGTTGATTCACCAACATTATCCAATTTTAATTTGTTGCCAACGAGCGCAAAGGAATGCAACGGTAAAGTTAGATAACTAAGAGAAAATTAAATGGAGAGCAAAATAGCAAAAAAAAACTCGTATAAATACGCACAAAGCGTAAAAATNATGCAACGGTAAAGTTAGATAACTAAGAGAAAATTAAATGGAGAGCAAAAAAGCAAAAAAAACAGCTCGTATAAATACGCACAAAGCGTAAAAAGCGAATGAAGAAAAACTTAAAAAAGAAGAAGGGTGAAATTATCAAATCAAAGTTGGAATTTAATTTGTATCCTTTGACCAGTAATTTCCTGTGCTCGTCGAATTGCTTGCTGCTTGTCCTCATTGAAATCCCTTTTAATTGCGGTAATTCTGTACACTTTTTTCAAGTGTCGTGTACAAAGTTAACTTTCAAATGAAAACAGCTGTATGCCATCAATGAGTAGTGGAGGAGAGGAATATATATTTTTGTTGTTGTTGGCGATAGCTGCTTAACTCAATGACGCGCGTGTTGCCGTAGAAATTATATTAAAAAGTTGCCAATTTCTTTAAGAGTTCTCTTTTCAAGATTTCAAAGTTTCTATGGATTTTATTTTGAGTTAGAAATGAGGAGGTTACTCAATTGGCTTGATTTGAGGAATTTAATTTTTTACGGGTTGGCGTTGTCCTGAATTAGATATTCGACTGTTCAGGATCTCTTCGAGCAAAACTAAAGTATTTTTTCAAAGCTATAATTTCAACGCTGCGTGACCTAAACTTAGGGTAGCTCATAGAGGAATAAAAAAGTTACCGTTTGTGCATCTCAACGCCCATCGTTGGAACACATAATTTGCGGTTACCCATGCGAGACCTTAGGTAGATTTTCTTTCATGATCTGAAGCAATGTGTACCAGGATGAATAAGTGTTGTATTTGGCAAAGTAGAGAAGAAATTGACGAAGTTTTTGGTCTTGCCCCAAACCAATTATTGGCTTTAGTGCCAAATAGGAATTAATATCTTGAAACATTGATCAGTAGTCATCCTCCTAAACGACGTTCGGCCAGATTAACCTAACCTTCCAGGAGGTTTGCATGTAAAACAGTATATGAACTTGAGATTCGGTGGATGAGGATTGCTTGACACCATAATACATATCTAGTAGACGTAAGTATCTGCCGAAGAATAGACACCAGTTTGTGATACTTTCGTTCTTAATAAGCCTCTTGTGTACCATATGCCTGACTTCTATTTGGAAATAATTTCGGGGAACTCATAGGGACGTTGAAGGATGTGTAGTTCGATGAAGAAATTACTGAATGAAATACCCCTAAGGAATTGTTCTGAACAAAGAGAGGATAAGATACCTTCAGTATATCTCAAGCATAATATTGAGGATACATAGATATTTATGTTGAATGCAAAATTTTTCCAAGCAGAAGTGAAGCTATTAAACTTTAAAATAAAAAAAACTAAAAATCCATAAATATCTTTACTAGACTATAATAAACAGACAACTTATTAGGTCAAATGGATTGCTCATAATTTTGAAATAATTTCGTTTAGCCTAAAATCATGCTCACATTACTGTAATTTGCGGCTCATTTGTAATTTATAAGCAAATCACGTTGAAATCAAGTAATTTCGCTTTGTAAAATCTGTCTATAAATTAAATAGCAATGAGATAATCCTACTAATTTTTTAAATGTGAAAGTTTGTGAGTGTGTTTGTTTGTAGCTCTTTCGCGCTAAAGTGGCTGGACGTATTTCTATGAAACTTGGCGTACTTATAGGCTATGACCTGGATTAACATATAGGATATTTTTAAAGGAGGTTGCCATTTTTTTAAGCTAAAATGAACTGTTTTTAAAAGTTAGATAAAATGTTACAACAACGTAGGTGTCAAACAAAAGCAGTTTAAAAACGATTTATTTCAAAAATATTTTTGAAGAGAGTTGCCACCTTTTCATAAACATAAAATCAGTTTAATTAACTATTTAAATCAAATATTTTAGTATGGGTACCAAATGCGAAAGGTTTAAGACAAATTTATTTCTAAATATTTTTGAAGAGTGTTGCCACCTGTTAAAGAATTCATAATCAATTAACCTAAAAATTTAAAATGTAAAGTAATTTGATGTTGTAGGACCGACTCTATTGACTTACTTTTCGCATAGGAAAGCCTAATGAAATTCTACCAAAATATTTATATTTCTTTTGCATATTTTGAAATCCATGTGACACATTTCTCCCCGAAAGGGTAAGTTCGCCGCAATTACGTTTGGTAGAGCATGCTCTTCACAACTGCTTTTATGTGAAACCTACTGTTCCTCCTCTTTTCTTATACTTTTTCCTTCACCTAAGTAGCCTTCTATATAATTTCTTTCTTTACTTTCCAGCTCGTTTGATGCCTCATCCTAGTTTGCACTTTCAGCATCGTCGAACCTGCGTATGTCTGAGCTCAATTATTATCTCTCGTATTTTCGTATTCGTTTTTCTTTTGTATTACGCTATTGATGCCGAAAAAGTTTCTCTTCAACATTCTGCAATTATCAGCTCCGATACACACGAATGCGTGCCTCGCATCTCTGACGCATTCAACCTACACGAAGCAACATTTTATTTAAATAATTAGTTGAAAAAATCACACCGCACTCAAAGTAAAAGTCAACGTGAAAGTCGCATTTACAATCGCTGCTTTTTTTTTTCTTGTGCCACAAATTCTCGTCATTTCTTGAGCAACTAACTTTCAACAGCGAAAATTATTTCAATGAAAATTAATGTGCGGAGTTTTCCAAAGTCTTTGTGAATAAAGGAAAGGACGCATTTCAGTCAGCTGTGACAACGTTGAGTACCTGGGTACCTCCACATAAATCTTTCGTAGTGGTAAGCGCAATTTCTTGTGCTGGCAAAAACAATTTTTGGTAGCATGAGTTGAAAAATATGCGCATTGGTATGTACGTATTGTAGGTATGTTCATCTGTCAATTTCTCATTAAATATTTAAAAAGCAAATAAATACTTCAGCGGCAGCTCTGGGTTACCGCTGAGACCATGAAAGCTACTCGAAATCAATTATAAAAGCAGAGCGGAGTGTAGATAGTCTAGTGTGTGTGTGTGTTTTTTTTTGGGTGAGGAAGTGATGGAGAGAACCTTAAAAAAGAAATTAGCAGAAGAATGCCAGCAGAGAATATGCGACAAAGAAAGCAAAAGTATCAGCACCAGCTTATTATCACCCACACTCCATTTAGTCACCATCGACCATTGCAGCATAATTGCCTCTTCACTGAGGAGCTTAATACCCAGTGTAAATACCCAGTAGCAAATCGAATTGGCTTAGGACTAGTACCAAGGTAGCTTTGAAAGTTCTCGATCTATCCCAAAGCAAGTCGAAGTTTGAAAGAAAAATGCAGAAGGCCTAATCCACGATTCTTAAAAAAATTTAGATCATTTTTTTATATACTTTTTTTCGTTAGTTGAAAGCTCTTCGGAATTAATGTTTTCAAGCACGATTTTTTCAATGATATCTTCACTTGGGTAGGCAGTTTTGAAGATTATCGAAAAGCACTTGCATCCCAAGGTTTGTGCGATTATTTGTTTCCAAATCAACGGAAATCACGCAAGGAAGCGAGTTGGAGTTGGTATTACTTAGTGTAAATTCTTGATTTCTGGGAAAAGCTGAGGGTCAAAGTAAAAAGCTCAAAGGGGAAGGGCTTCTACCACTTCAATTGCTTAATTTGCCGACTGGGTAGCTTTTATGTTGATGAAAGTTCTTATGTTAATAAATTTGTCCCATTGACAATGATTTTTTCCTTCCTTTGAGTCCTTCAACAACCAAAATATTTAATATTTCATCGCCATTTATATCTAGCATCCATTTATATCTAGCATCCACATAAATGCTTATGCCATCATTTCGGCTTTTTGTTGCTATAGCAATATTTTGCCTTTTTCCTTTTTGTTTTTTGTTTTTGTTATTACACCCTCGATAAATTACACTTGTGTGTTATATTCTGTTTGTATTTGCTATTATGTGCAAGGGAAAAACTTTTTAATTGAACATTGAATGAACACATTTTTCGTAATGAGCAGAGTTTTTCATTTTCATTGTCGAGATGGAAGTGACTATGAAGCAAACAATAACTTAACTATGCAATGACAACACATACATAGTTGCATGTGTATATGTACATTAGAGTGTCCCAAAATATAGAGGAATTTTTTTGCGAAATTTCTTTGTGATTTTTTTTTCACTTGGCATAAGTAAAGTATACATAAATTAATTCTTACGTAAAGTTGAATTTTTGCTTAAAAAAGTGTCCCAAGATTATCGAAAAGGACAGTAAAGCTTGTCATATATGGAAAGTTGATGCATGTGTAATTAAAAGGCTCAATCGTACTAAAGGACAAAAGCGCTCTCTTTCAAATAGTGCGTTGGTAAACTCTGCTTAGACTCTTGGAACAATGCCAAGATTTGCATTGCGTTCGATGATGTGATGGGTATCCAAGTAACCGCCCTGCAAATTTATGTGATATCATAAAGAAGTGCAAAGCTATCTAGTCGGATTATCTCAGTGTTAAAATTATGTCACCTTGATACGAAACGTGCCTGAGAACGATTCTGAAGTGAACTTTATGCAGAACGCTAACTAGGTGTTGGATTTGTGTTGGGAGAGAGAGTCGTCCACCCCGGTGGAGGAGCATGTAGCAAAATCCGTATTAAATCGGGGTTCTTCAACATCTCGCTCATTTTCGCCCACCCCCGACTGAAGAGAAGGACGAAGCACCCAAGGAACTATTTTAAGAGCGCTTGCAGAGTACATGCTCATTAAGTACCGCCGCCGAAGAAACAGTCGGATTTCAGCGATCCCGAAAGAACAACTGGTACGATAAGGTGTGTCAAGAGGCTACAGAGAAGAAAGATGCCGCCTACAGAGCCACGCTGCGATCGAGAGCAACGCGAGCCATGTGAGACCGTTATAGGGAGCTGAAGAGGGAGCGAAATACGTGAGTGCGAAGAGCTTAAAATGCTAGCCGACAGGAAAAACGCTCGGAAATTTTATCAGAGGGTTAGGCGACTTACGGAACAATGGCGACCTAGTTACCGCTGTTCAGAACATATTTAAATTATGGAAGGAACATTTCTCCCCCTACTGAATGGTAGCAGCATGGAAGGTTGTGGAGAACAAGAACCCGAGCCCTCAGTCGATGATGACGGAGTCGATGTTCCACTGTCTGACTATAACGAGGTACGAATAGCAGTTACGCGGCTGAAAAAAACAAAGCTACTGGAGCTGACAGCCTGCCAGCTGAGTTATTCAAGTACGCCGGCGAGAAGCTAATAAGGAGTATGCATGAACTTTAATATAGAATATGGTGAGATGAAGGCATACCCGACGAAATTTCGGTTGTCCCAAATATAGGCGTAAAAATTTGGTATTGTTGGAGATATAATATATCCATTACCTTGTTGGATATCTTTAGAGGGATATACTGGAGTAAAGTCATTTTCTATACCACACCAAGTAAAGCTGTCAAAGCAACTGCGTGATTTTTTGTGTCCTAGGAGAGCTTGGAGGTAATGTCGGCGCAGACCGTTACTTATGTTGCCTATTTTGAGAAGCGCTTTTCGTTTTTATTCATATTTGGACCCAAAAGCGAAAAAAGCAGGTCCTCCACCTGGGCATGGTATGTGTGCCTAACTGGTTAAGGTTGAGTAAATAGATGGGAAGCTCGACCGACATCCAAAGCAATCCGTTTATTACGGTGCTTTATGATGTTACCCAGGCTAGTGGATACCCATGAACGGGTCATATAACACACTAAATCGAAAGTTTTATGGATGTGAGGGTTAGGCAGATATTTCGTTGAGGTGGATATGTAGGATAATTTAGGTTTAAAATTTCACCTGTAACCAAATAGAGGTTCACTACAAAACCGCCTTGGTTGCGGTAAATTTGTGACCTATTCCGCCTATTCTCAATCTAATCTTATCTTGGTTAAAAAATAGAAAATGATATTTTTTTAGTGCAGCATCTGTTCATTGAGTTCTACGTATAAAATAAACGAAATCAATGAAAATTTAAAAATTTTAGACAAATTTTTAGGTGTCGTTACCAAAGTTTGAAAAACTTAAATTAAAACAAATTAAATTTTTTCAAACCCTGGTAGCGAACCCTGAAAACAAAAATGCAGAACAAAATAAAGGTATGCCCCATACAAAATTTAGATATTGATATTTTAAGGAACACCCTAATATACATATGTACTTGTATACTATATTTTAGCAGAAGTAATCAATTAAATGCCGGTCAAATCAGAGAAAGTGCGCTGAGCTTTATCAAATAACTTCTTTTGACTAATTTTTAGACAAAAATAAGGAAATAAGTGGTGTTTTTTTGGCTATAAAAAGGAAAAATTAAACTGTAACAATATTGGATTTCTAATCAGTTGTTTGGGAGCCATACATTATACAAAATTGATCTTGATTATTTTCGTTTTCATACGCTTTTTCGGAGTCGGCGTAAAACTTTTTGACAACGTCAAGGCACATGCCCCACGGCGGGGTAGAAGCTCGACCAAGCAATTATTATTTTTATATACTTTTTCATCGACCCATATCTTCTTCTTCTAGTACTTTCAAATTCTGGTTTCACTTCCATCATAGATTAAAAAAAAATACTTACCTGAATTTTATTTAGTTAAGCTAATTTAAATAGTAGAAAAAACTTGTGTTTTTTTTTATGAAAACTAAACAAATTTATTTTGCATTTTGCCCGTACGTATTTCATTTTGCATAAAATAAATATTATTATTTACATTGTACTCAAAATGTGCCCAAATTTTTGCATCATCTGCCATGGCCCCATCGGTAAATGAATTAAGAATTAATATTTGTACACAGCTTTTTTAACAGTTATACACAAAACAACTTTAACATTAAATACATACATATATGTATATATGTATATAGTACTAAGTAAACTATGTAGTTTAGGCAACTGGCGCACTGTGCGCTCACATCAGCCGCTTATATATAGTGTCACTTAATCATATCACATGTTTCTATAATTTTTAATTTTTTTTCTTATATATGTACTTCCCTCTCAGTTATATAAATTAAATAAATAAATGTGCTTGAGACAGTAGTTTTTGTTAGACATGGCTTTATAAAGCGTTATGCAAGAAACTGTATCTAGAATTTTCAACTTGTTCATAGAAAAATAAACATTTTCGTACAACTTATTTTACTGAACGTTTTGTTAGCGGCTACAATTTTTTAAGAAATTTGTGGTGTTCAAACTAGCTGGAAAGATTTTTTGTTGCATTTTTAAGAGAATAATGAATTATGTGAATAGTTTATGGGAAAAAAATCAGAAAATTTCAGCATTTCTTTGAGATTGCAAATACCTAGCAAGACCCTCTGAGATTGAGAGCAAAATGTTTCTCAACAATGTTGCTAAGCAATGTTTCTTCGTGTTCTATTGCACCAAATTGTATATTTTTCTTATATTTATATATGTATCTTTTAGATCGCAGTTATATGTACATATATATATGTATCTACATGCATGCTGCTGAAGCGTAGGCAATTATCCAGCTTATGGCTTCTCCGTACCATTCTCACTGCTCTTTCTTTTTTTATAAATTTACTCTGCTATTTTTGTGCTTTTTCCATTAACAACATTGAGTTAAATTATATTCAGTAAACATATTTACTTAGTATGCCACCATATCACTCTGCTTAATTCTATTCATTTTCTAAATTTTTTGCGCGTAAATATTTAAGCAACATTTGTAGTGAATCATATGTATCGAAGTCGTCAATATTTCGTCTGGAAGAAGTCATATTTGTTGGTCGGGGTAAAGCAAGCGGCACCGGTAGTAATTCGGGCATAACCGAGTGATGTGTGATTAAGGCCTGAAGCGTGGAGAACTCTTTGCGGAAGCCCTTGAAATATATAAAGAAATAATTGAAGAAACAAAATAAGACCGAATTTAAAACCTTTTACCTACTTGTATATATTTTTAACCAAAAACTTAAGTGCAATCCAACTCGAATGCTTACCTTGATTTTAAAGCCTCGTGTCGTCCGCAATATTATATAGTTGGCAGTTTTAGGTCCGGGTGGCGATGGCACACGCAGCGTTAAGGCATAACAACCCGGCTTAGAAGTGCTTTTGCGCACCAAAAAGGCACCAGGACTCTTATTGTTAAGCACTTCGACAGCAATGTCCCGAGAAATTCCAGCCTGAAACCAAGAGGCATCTTTGAGATCAGCTTCATCGGCATCATCATCTAAGACGACATCGCTGCCGGTGGCAATGTTAGTATTTGTGTAGGAGTTGGTGGTGGTGTTGGAACGAATAGCCGCCGAGAGGGTATTTGCGCGCAGGCGATTTGCGAATATTTTCGGACTGGAGTTTGCTGTAATTCAAAGAAAAAAAAATAAATAAAAAAAATCATAAGTATTCCATGAAATGTTTGGCTTAGTAGTTTTATTGCTTACAAGGGTTTGAGTAAGGGAGTTATGTTTTTTTTTTGAAAAATTTTATTTTCCATTTTTGTCAAAGTCAATGAAAAGGGATCATAGGTGTCAGAAAAGCAGTTTCGCAAATGGCCTTCCCGATACTAGGAGTTTGAATTGCAGTCTTCAAAAGCCTAGGCATTTAATTTCGTCATCTTCCAAGAACTCTGATAGGGCAGTGTCTTGTCAATACGCCCACCAGAATTGAGAGCTGCGGGTTTGTAAACCTAAGGACATAGCTTGATCGCTTTCGGTCTTCCCTCAGGCGAAAAAACATACAGAGGCAAATCTTCTTGTTTTCGCCCAGCATTCGCTGAGCTGACACGAGGCCCATCTGCTCAAGAGTAGCCCACATGTAGTCAAGGGTCGCTCACATCGACCACAGCATGTCTTTCCGGACCAGCTCATTGAGCAGGCAATTTTCTGCAATATCGAAATGGCCTGGCACCCATATAAATCTGTCTCGGAAATGTGTATATTGGCTGCAGAAACAGCTAGCTCTCAACTTGCTCTGTATTATTTTGAACGTGATAATTAGACATTTTTCGAAGGTTTGAGAACCAGCGGAGATTATTCATATGTTTGTCATTAGCAATCAATTCGATAATAATAAACAGTTTTTTTTTCAATTTCAAAATTGCAACTCCTCCTAAATACTCGTCACTAACAATTTTATGTTCCTTCGTGTTTCTTCTCAAAAGCAAAAAAAATGTTGGGTTGTACTTAGCAAAATAGTTGTTGAAAAATTCATCTGCGAAAAATTGCATTACAAAATATCACTCACCACTACTCGTCTCGCGCAAATAACGTTTCTTCAAATTGAACTCGCTGTTGTCGTTCAGGTTCACAGTGTCCAACATTGGTATGGCCGTCAACGATTGTCGACATGAATCACCAAATTTGCTTGCAATAATCTTCTCCGGCTCAAAAGCTTCCTCATTAATGTAACCATTCGAGTAGATTTTATTGCTTTGCGTTGAACTATCGAGCTTAGAGTTGTTCAGCAAGTTTGTGTTTGCCGTATTTGTGGGCGTCGCGATACCAACCAGAGGGCGCGATTCCTCATTCGTACGCAAGAGGCCCATAGTTAAGCGTTTGA
>NW_016169852.1:0-12696 GCF_001687245.7 Rhagoletis zephyria
AACACAACATCAAATAAGAAACGAGTTACTTTTAATTTATATAACATTATATCTCTAGAAGGGGGAGTATTGTAGGGTTTGTATTTGTGTTATTACCTTTTATTGTACTGTGTTCATTTCAACTTTGTAATTTTGGAAATTTTAGATTNTAAAATAAATTTTGTTAACTTGTAATAATTAAATTTATTTAAGAATAAATACCTTTTTAAAACCCTACAGTATAATATGGCGACTATGTATTAAAACACCCCCGTGGGTCCGCCGCTGACTGAGACGTACTTTAACCCACAAAAGGAAATGAATAAGGATTGAGCCAAGAGCTTTTGTGAGAAAATCCAATTTTTGGCAGCTAATGCCAGTTACGCGGTTTTGCANCATGTATGTACTATAAATTACATCGTATAAAGATGTATGGAAAAAAAAGTTCAATTTATTCCAAGCGATTATGATCAATCACTGTGTGAGTATATGTATCCGCAGTGTAAAAGTTGTTCTTTTCGACACCCTGTGAAAACAGTTAAATCGGGTTTTCTNGCGCGGTTTTGTCTTTAAACGACGATATGTATGTACTATAAATTACATCGTATAAAGATGTATGGACAGAAAAAAGTTCAATTTATTCCAAGCGATTATGATCAATCACTATGTGAGTATATGTATCCGCAGTGTAAAAGTTGTTCTTTTCGACACCCTGTGAAAACAGTTAAATCGGGTTTTCTATAACCTCTTTATTTAAAATCTGATGTCTACAAATATACATCGTTGTAACGGTATTAAGAAACCCCGAAGTTGTATATACAAAGCTATTTTCGGGGTGAATTATGTAGGATTTTTAATATCTTACAACGGTAAGTCATTTATAGAAATCGGCCATCAAATAAAGACGTTATAGAAACACAATGATTTAGCTGTTTTACAGGGTACCGCTATGGAAATACCCTCGTAGTACGTGTTCAAAGTCGCTTGAAACAAATGAAACTTTTTTGTGACACGGTCTAATGTACATACAAACATATGTAAACCCAAACGTTTTTATTAATCTGTAAAACCCGATTTTTTGGAGATTATAGTACGTGCAAATATATTTATTCACAAATAAATATACAAATAAACACATCAAATCGCTGACATAGCGCAAAGCGCACACACAAAAAAGTAATTACGTTCGAACAATGAATAAAAAACCTGAAGAAAGCAAAGTCTTAAGAAATCTGCAAAACAAAAATAATTTCAATATAAACTCATACATATCCAAAAATACGAATTCTGTATTCACGCTGCAGCGCTGGGTGTTGCTTTGTCAGCTGAAATCTGCACTTGAACTTCATTTCTTCACTCGCACTATACTCATTCTAAATAAATAAAACTAAACAGGACTGACCGCTCATTACTTGAGCCACTCTCAGATTGTGTACTATTTGTATTTATGTGCTTTTGAACGTTAGTTCTTTTATGTGTCATGTTCGAAAATCTTGCGAATCGTTCGCCCCATTGGCGCACTTCATTTCGACTCAAACGAATTGATGCCGCAATCTAATCCCATCAATACGAATCGCATATAAAAACTCAACGTTCGCGGTTTTGACAGCTTAGTCGTTGTTCTGTCGTTTGGTCTTCACATTTGTGTGTGCTGTGATAATTAACAAGTTCGTTACTCAAGTCTTTCGTTTGCCAAAAGTTGTACGTAATATTTGACTGAAATAATAAAAATTAATTATCATCATTGTCAATGTATAGCTAATGAACATTTTCGTTTATTTTTGTAGATTTATAATAATTTAAGTGGGGGAAAAAACCGAAAATATGAAATTCTTTGTTGAATGTGTAATTGTTGTTGCAGCGGCTGTGTTTGCCACCGCATCAGCTGAAGCCGGTGAGTAATTTCTTCAGCATCATTAACAGTTAGTGGAAAATCTTTATTCAGAATATATTTGCATAGTGCGTGCATATTGTGTGTGTATGTATTTCTTAGCGTGTTTGAATACAAAAAAAAAAAAAAATCGTTAATCAATTGTTGGAGTAAATAAAGCTCAACGCCAAGCTATGAAACATCTGCAAAATGAAAATAAACTGTTTATTAATATTTCAGTTGAAGCGTGTTTTAAGCATACATCAGATTTATTACATCATCATCAGTTTTGGGATTCACCAGAGCTGAACGTGCTTTTTAAGCCTTTAGCTTACTGAAGTTTTCACAAAGGCGTTACCATAATTAAAATTTATTAGTAATTATTGATCAGTCATTGTTCTGCAGATTGTTTGGCTTTGGTTTTTTCCATTGACAGGTTGAAATTTCATATTTAACAAATATATATGTACGTCCATATGTGTGTATTAATAAAATTTAGAAATTGGGAATATACAGCCTGGGTCAATTTATAAGCCCACCACATATTGACAAGCTTTCACATATTTTTTTTTTTAATTTTAGTTATAGTTTTATTAAAATATTTTTTTATTTTTGAACAAAAACCATATAAATACAAATTTCGAACTTTATGCAATATTAAAGAAATCAACAAACTTTCGTAATTATTTGAAGGTTTTTAATTGGATTTCTTAGGAAGATTTTTAGTATATGCAGTTTTGTAGTCTACTAATTTTAGTACAATAAAGTGCAAGTTTGGAGCAGCTGGGACTTACCGTTGATTTGTGTATTGCACAAAGTTTGAAATTTGCTAAAGAATAAACTGCATATGTATATCTTAATAAAAAATAACTAAAATTAAATAACAAACAAGTGTGCAATTTGATAAAACTTGAAAATAATTAGTGCGCTTATAATTTGAGACGGGCTTTATATAAATAAATACGTTTATACATACATACATCTGTGGGGATAAAAAAATTGTAATTAATAATATTTAAATATAGGTAAAATATAGAAGTTTTGCAGAAATTTTATTACTAAAAATTAAATGAAGTTCATATTTAAAAATATACGAATGTATAGACGAGCGTAGTATACATTATTAGGTACCCAGTCGGAAAAATTGGGAAAATGAGATGCCTTTTAGGAGCTCTACAAGTTCCCTTAGACGGTTAATATTTATGTATGAAATTATGCGTTTTTTCGCAAAGAAGGCAAAAAAGCGGAATCTATACCAAAAGTAGGTATTTTGGAAATGCTAATTTTTCTAGAAAAACCAAAAAAAGAGAAACCATTTTAATAAATTGAAAAATTTTCAATTTGTTGATTTTCCGTTTTCGCAAGCAGCTTCTAAAAATTTCTCTGCCCTTTAAACACACACTTTATTCAAAAGAAAATGTGCTAAACTCTTCTTATCTCTTAGGCCGCATACCACCAGATTCATTTAAGAGAAAATTATTTTAATTTTGGAATTTTGGTTTCACCAATCAAGTTTAATTTGTTTTTAATTTTGATTTAAGTTACCTATGCTCTTCACTTAAATAAAAATTAAATCAGCGTAACTATACTTAGAGATGTTACACGTTTAATCAGCTGATCAATATAATAATAATAATAATAATAGATTGGCGCTTACACATATGTTAGTGTTTGGCCGAGCTTCTCCTCCGATTTGTGGCGTGCGCCTTGATGTTGTCACACAGAGCGGAGGGACCTACAGTTTTACGCCGACTCCGAACGGCGATTGTATTTTTATGAGAAGCTGTTTTTCATGGCAGAAATACACTCGGAGGTTTGCCATTGCCTGCCGAGGGACGACCGCTGTTNGCGGAGTGGAAGCGCGCACTGCTTACCACTACACCACAGCGGCCGACCAATATAAACACACCATAATATTGTGTATCAGCTGTTTACTGTATACCAGCTCTGCTTTTTCTAACACTTTTAGCACGGTTAGGAGCTTATTGAAACTGAAAAAATTTAATGGAGAATTAAATAAAACATTGGATTAAAATTTATCTCCACTTAAATGAGTTTGGTGAAACGCAGCCTTAGCAGAAAAAAGTATGAGCTAAGCTACAAAAAAGCTCAGTCCTGCTACACGTATGGTCGGTTTTTCATTTCATAAAATTTAAAATCTCCTGTACCGCTAAAAAAGGTTCTAACTTCAAAAAATAAAATTAATTTGCTACTTTTAGAATAGGTGGCAACCTTAATAAAGAATATTTTCAAACTAAAGTTTTCCTTAAAAGTCAGTCTTTTGACACTCATATTTTAATATTTCGTTTAACTTGTGTATAAATTCGACTTTTAAAACAGGTGGCAGCCCTCATTAAAATTAGTTTAAAACTAAAATCTGTTTACATCTCATTCGTCTGACACTGATACATATTTAAGTTAACTGATGAATTTAATTGAGCTTCATTTTTTAAACGGCTGACAACTCTCCTAAATACCGATCAGTTATACATATTTTTTTAAAGCCATTTAGCTTGATGCCAATACTTTTAGTAATCCACTTAACTTTGCAAATGGTGGCAAATAACTTTTCAAGAGGTGACAATCCTCTTGAAAAACCTAAAAATTCTAAAGCTTCAAACTAAGGATTTCTTAACAATCTTTCGTTTAACACCCATATCTTAGTATATCATAGAACTTGTGTATAAGTTAACTAAACTGACTTTTAAAAGAGGGTGCAATCCTGTTGAAAATATTTTCACTACTACCTTCTTAAACCTCTTTCGTCTGGTACTCATATGATGATACATACTGCAATTACCTAATTCCCTTTATTCCAATTGAATTAAATTTTTAAACAGGTGGCAACCCTCCTATACTTAATATAATACAAAATAGCTTGAAAAGGTGGATTAGTAAAGTTTTTCGGTTCGGTGCTACTTGTTTGGTTACACTGACACTGTGAATGATCAGATGCTTTCAGCTGTTTTGTGTCATGAGCCTCAAGCCATAAGACAGTACCAATTTATTAAAACGACAGCGCAATCAATGAATTTATTTCTTCGGCCGGACTTAAATTTGTGATCTTCGTCAAGATTCCCTGAGAAGCTTTCTGTGAGATTTTAACTTCATGATATCTGATAACGACCCATTGTCGTCCGGATATATGTACATTAGGGTGGTTATCAAATGTAGGAAGCAAATTTTTACATCTGATTTCCTAAGCCTCAACCCCTACATCAATGCTACTATAGTCGAAATAATCACATATAAATTTTGGCCCCCATTGGAGTCGGTTAAGACGTGTCATACAGGGGTCAAAGTTTAGATTACCCTATCAAGACGTCTTAACCGACTCCAATCGGGACCAAAATTTTTATGCGATGTCTTCGACTATGGTAGTATTGATTTTGGGTAATAGATGAGAAAAAAAATATTTGAATTTGTCTAGTTTCTTTACAGGAATCTGAACTTTGCCCCCCTGTGCGGCACCCCATAACGGCATCCAATCGGATCCAAAATTTATAAGTGGTATTACCGATTGAGGAAGTGAGACTGAAAAAAAAAAATATCTTTCAATAGATTTAAAGGACCACCCTAATGTACATATGTGTAGTTCTGCACATAAAATACACTTCGTAATTTTTTTTTGGAATATCGTAACTTTTTCGGGTGATTTTGGAAATCAAAAATCTATAGTTCTCCAAGTTTCTAAGTGAAGTTGGTTTTTTCGGTAACTATATACACGCGCTGCTCATTTGCCAGATATAAAATGTTCAAGTCAAGCCAAGTCTAAGTCTTGCATAACTGAGCTTTAAGTTTCTAATAATTCTGAAAAAAATTGAGAGTTTTTATGAAATTTTTTGAAATTTGTTAAATTTTCCTGATTTGGGCACATTGACTTATATGGCTTATGTTATAGAATTTACTATATTTTTTTTTTTTTAAATTGACGAAGAAACGTATCACGGAAAACATTGTGAAAATTGTAAAAAATGAAATGCGAAGTCAGAGATTCGTTTTCTGCGATTTGTGCCTGGTATAAAAGGTTAAGTCGCACCAGAACCTAGCTAGGGCCTATTTACTTATTTTTCAGAGTTGATTGCTCACTGCCAATGACACTCGTATAAGGGAGCTGCAGGAATGCAACCTGTGAAGTACATATATGTATTGTATAAAGAACGTGTAAAAAACTAAAGAGGCAGTCCAAGCTATTTTTACTCTTCTAAGACACAGAGTATTAGTTTATAATTTATTTTACTAATGCTATCGGTTTGGCTCTGTGTTGGCAATCTCAGATGAAATACATATCAAGATCTGGAACAAGCCAAAAAATTGTTAACAGATGCTTTGAATTAAAAAAAAAAAAATACTTAAATAAATTGCTATGCTTCCATTGCATAGGAGGAAAAAAAATACCGACCCTAGCGGAAAGTATGCAAACAGATTTTATAGTAAATAAATAGTTAGCTTTAATCGTCGGCATAGAACTTAGAAGCATAACTAATAATTACACCTAGCCATAAATCTCTGAACCTGTCTACACCATTGCTATTATTATTAATAATAGAAATTATACTATTTATAAGTAAGATGTGCTGCGACGTAAATATGTACAATAAATATTGATGCTAGACCAGCTGCTCGCTGGCGTAGAACTTATCGGCAGTGCCCGGGCTGATTGATTAAATTTACCTAATCAGTTACATTAGCAAAGGGAAAACCTGATTTTCCGATTCCAAGTAAAAAGATACTTTTAAAATACTTGAAAGAGTAAATGCTTTCCTAGAGCAACATTTCCAAAGAATTGAACGCTTTCAGATTAAGCTCGTGCAAAAGTTCATTGCTTAGCTATTAAAATATATAAAAAGTACAAAAAAAAAAACACTACTTGAAGCGTAAGTACACACAAGCGTACAAACTGGTATTCTATGACTACTCAAATTGAGAATCTTAACTTGCACTCGCGAACGAAGCACAAGGTAGTAAAAAAGAAAAAATTCACAAAAATATGTAGATATGTATACGCAGATTTTAAATACCTGATGTTTTTTCGTGTAATTCAAGCAGGAAAAAAAACGAAAGAAGAAAATTACGAGAGCTTAGAAAGTTGGCTGCGAAAGAGGTTTTGGCGATGAGCTACTTTCGCCACTTAAACGTCCATAAGTACCCAGTTCATTAGATATAAAATTAGGAGAGTATGTATTTTTTTTTGTAACTCAAATATATAGAGCTTCTCTGGTAAAATAGAATTTGCTGGTTATTGCTGGTTTGTGAATTAATGAAACGATGTTTACATATGTGTGTTTGTATAGTGGATTTTCGCTCACGCGTAGAACAATAAGTGGAAAATCGTCACAACCCAAAATAATCTTCAGTATTTTGCGATAACTCATTCAAAATATAATTTCGCTCGTATTTTTCGGCCGATCAGCTTCGTTAATTTTTTAAAGTCGTTCATTACTTCTGATATTGTTTTTTTTTTCTAATAAGCTTGCACTTCGAGTTATAGAGCTTTCACTGTATTCTCATATTTTGCTGAATAAATTAACAAAAACAAAGAAACAGTAAAGAAACAAAATCAAATCACAAAAATATTGTAATAAAGCCAAAGCAGCTTAGCAAGAAAAAAATACGTAACAAAGAAATCAGCTAACACTTCTATATACATACATACATACATGCATTCAAATAAAAAAAAAACCTAAACGAACATGCGCGTGTAAATTTGAATCTATTCAGACTTTATATAACCTGCGAAAGCCGTTCAGCCAGTGGAGGCTACATAAACAATAAACAAACAAAAAATATCTAAATATATAAATATATATTAAAATATCGAATGTCATTGGGAGTCATTAAAATCTGTCACTCATAACAGATTATGGCATAATTGTAATTTTCATAAAGTTTTTGCTTGCATTTGGAATCAAATTTTAAAATGTTTCTTTTTAACCGACTTCAAAAAGAGGAGTAAGGTTATCAATTCAACGGAGTCTTTTTCGATTCACAATATATCTTATAATAAAATAACGGTTAACAAAAATTTTAGGGCATTTGTAACTGCACCAAAATGTGCCAAATGCACAGAAAATATATAAATAACTCTTATTATGACCTTTGAAATGCCTATAGCCATTTTAACTTGTATGTTACATTGAGCAACTTTACGATTTTAAGCAAGGGGAATTCATATAAGGTGGTAGCGGTAGTACAAAAACTAAAACTGACATGTATTTTGTTTTTGCTTTCGGTAAACAAACGTCATCAAGGAAGAAAATTCCAACGCTCTCTGATCCTTTTTGGATAACTTTTTTCGAAAAGGATCATAGAGAAATTAACGGCGCTGCTAAATTTTTATATAAATAAGTTGTGTAGTCAGTGGTGTTTTTTGCTTAAAAATTACTTGTTTTCTTATATTTACAGATGCTGGTTATTTCATTCCGAAAGCTTTCTACACACTCGATGCTGAGGGTCATAAGACACAATCACATCCCGTTAGCCCACACGTAAGTATAGCGAATTGAGTGCATCTATTCGGGGTAGTCAGTTATCATATATTTTGGGTTTTGTGTTTAATGAATTGTGAGTTCGCAAGTGAATTGATTATTTCAGGAATCCGAAAGCGCGGAAATATACAAAAAGGATAAACAAATGAGTGTATGGCTGACTTCCAAAACGCATAAAACAATGCGCTCAAAGTTTTTCATGTATTTTTATATGGGAAAAATAAAGTTGTTCGTTGAAATGGTATAGAGTTTTTTAAAAGAAAGATTTTTCGATCGGAAAACTCTGGTTCTCTTCAGGAGACTTTCGGTAATAATAAAGAATTGTTTATTTAACCATTTATATAGTTTATAATTATAGTTGCGATGAACAAATGGTTTTATAAACTATCGGGTATTATTATTGGGATCTCCTGCAGGTAAACAGAGAGTTCTGGTGGAAAAATATTGATTCTGAACTATTCTATACCATTTCTACGAAAAGTTGTTTTTTTCCCCATATAAAATACAAAGCAAATTTTGGGCGCTTTGAGCGACCTCTAAATATTTTTTGATTTCAAAATAAAAAAGCGGTATATTTTTTTCGGTATAGAAAAATTCTAAGGGGGTGAGAGCATAAAAATTCCGACTTTACTTTTTCTCATGCATTTTTGAACCACCTCAATGAACATATTAGTATAAAAGCGTGAATGTATTGCTATTGTCTTCGCAAAATTTTCTTGTATAAACCCAAAGTAAGAATGTCAGTGGCAAAAATATGTCGATGTATTTCTTAGATTCGATGGGTTGAAATGTAAATTGATATTTTTCAACACATCGGATTTGCATAAAATTTTTATATATTATTTCACAACAATTTGATGAGTTAAAACTAGAGCTCTTTTTAAAAATCGACCATACAGCTATTCAATTAGTCGATTAGTCGATTAGCAAATTTTTTACGGTTGCTAGTCAAATAGCAGTCTTTATTACCAACAAATGAGGTAATTCGCTCTCAAAATTTTATATGGCGAATTACGTAATTCGAAGGGTAATTGGAGTGCGAATTACGAATGAGAGAGCGAACTACGCAATTGGAGTGACGTGGGAAAGCCGTATTAGCTATTCGACTAATCGATTAGTCGACTAACAAGACTAAAAAATTTATACTTCGATGCGTAGACTATTTTCATACCAAAACATCGATATTTTGGAATAATTATTTGCGTGTTTACCGCAGAAACTCGTTAAGTGAATAATTCAAAATTAAATTCAAATTAATTATTATTTTTTAACAAAAGTACTCGATGTTATAGTTATATTCAATAAAGACATCTTCAAACCCAAAAAAAAAAATGTTTTTATAATAGAGCGTTTTTTTTTAGTTTTCTCTAAACCGCGTAATTGCGGTGTTTCTGAAAGAGTCTATTCAATTGCAGAAGGATGGATCAATTGCAGTTGTCAGTCTGTTATCTATTTCATATCTCGGCTTTATAAACCTAGTAGTGCTGCTCAGAAATAGGTAGAATCAGCGAAGTAGGCTTCTAATAAATTAGTGATCACACGATTTCTTCATTTGTACACATTCGTTAATTTTAACAGTTACCGAGTAGGGTGTTTTATTGAGCCGAACTCATTTCGATACCAATTTCTAGAAAACACCACTGCCAAAATGTACAAATCTCGGGACAAAGAAACGCATAGTCTACCATCATATTCGCAATGCCAATGCCTAATATGAGTCATATTCCAGACAGATCACGCGATTGTACATTTGTACAGATTTGTACATTTTCACATTTTTTAGAGTTTACACACTCTACTGCTAGCTGAAACCCAACGTATTGGAAAAACCACTTTGAAATTGCACATAATGCATTCAGACAACAAAGCTCATGCTGACTCAGGTATTCTAATTCGAAACAAAATCAACTATTACAACACAATTCCGTGGCGTACGGACTCCGTTCAAGCATCGAATATTGCAGTTGAAGATCCAATAATCAAAACACACTATCAGTACTGCGGAATGTGAAAGGGTTCTCAAATTGCTTGGAAATAAGTTCGTGTTCGTAACCGGAGACAATTACGACGCAAAGCACACCTTGTGCCGTTCTGACCTTATTACTTCTACAGGATGACAACGTTACGCACTTGATTGATTTCTGCATGGCTAAAGACATTGTACTCTCAGAAGTAGCGTCTAGCTCTTGCCTCGACTTGTCATCTGATTACTCTTCGTTTTATTCGTATTAAATAGCAATTTTTCTGCCAAACGCACGCGATTTACTCTACGGAAAACGGACTTGAATTCGTTCCGATCTGTGTTTTTTCCATACTCAACTCATTAAACGCAAGTGTTACATATATGTAACGATCGAATTACTCACACTAATGTTGTTGTTAAGAAAATTTGTATTACCTAACAAAGATCCTCAAGTATTTCACATATTCTGGAGGTCGTACAGACACTATATATAATAGGCGAAAGGATTTTTTTTCAGCACATAAGAATGGGGTAGATATGTAGATGTGTAAATTGGTTTTGGTTTTCTCGAAAAGAGTTGTCCCCTTTTGAACAATTAAATTAGGGGTTTACTTTTTTGAAAAGAGTTACCACATTTTAAACAATTATATTACAATTATTTAAAAAAATAAATCAATTATTACAAAAGATGTATCAATCGAAATCGTTTTGAAAAACTTGTTTCTCACCTTAACTTTAGAAGGATTGCCACGTATTAAAAAAAAAACCAAATTATTTTGAAGAGGGCTGCCACCTGTTTGAAATTTCTAATTCACTTAACTAATACAACAAGTAATTTTTAAGCCAAAAAGAAAACCGACTTCAACTCGCATATAAAAATGTAAGAATATATTTAATTTCTTCACGATACGATTATAATTATCTGATCTAAAAAAAATTTGTATTGGAACACCATTGAGGTACTACTACCTAGCCGATGAAAAAAAAAATTATTGAAACCGGTCAACATGGTCCAAAGTTATGCGGTAACATACATAACACAAAAAAATATATATTCCGACGAACTGATAACCTCCTCTTTTTTTTGAAGTCGGTTAAAAATTATATGAAATATAAAAATCCGGGAATCAAACGAAACAGTCTTTAGCTTTAGTCTATAAAGAGGGTTGCCACGTGTTAAAAAAATTGCATTCAAATTATTAAATAAGTTGGATTAATTAGCGTTGAAAAGGCTTTATTTCAGAAATATGTTTAAAAAATTAAATTCAACTTGAATTAAGACAGTTGGATAATTGAAATACATACATACATACATATATGTATCACAATATGGGTGTCAGACGAAAGAGTTTAAGGTTTTAGGAGGAAAATATTTTGAAGAGCGTTGCCATATGTTTCAAAAGTCGAACTTAGTTAACTAAGTGTAGTAAAAGTGTTAAGAAACTATTCGTTTGAACATTTATGATGATTTAGCCGATGAAAACTACCAACAAGCTAAATCTAAAAATGTATCGCTATACATTATTTTAAAAGTATATAAATCTCATTTTCTAAACATGTGTGATTTATAAAATGGGATTAAAAATGAAAGCTCTTAATAGATAAATGCATCAAGTGCGAAAATAATGTTTTTTTCTTAATAACATAAAAATGGAGAGTTCATTAACTATAAGAAACCTATTTTCATCCTGTACTCGACTCTGCCTACAACCTCGGGTCACCAGACCTAAAATGCCGAAAGGGGTACAGATAAGAACAAATTGCGGGACTTGGGGTACAACTGGGAAAGAAAAAGGGGTGTTTTTTAGGGGACAAATAAAACGAAATGCATTCAACAAAAAATTGATTTATTCGCTTATGGAACAATAACACCGTTCGAAAATAAAAATTCAATATCATTTGAGCAAAAGAAAATTACAAAAAAAATATATTTATGCACATACATATCTGTGTTCGTATGGAAAAGTCGCTTATGTCGAAAGGCTGGCTTTAGTATAATGCGGCATTCCCTTTATTCTTTAAACGACAATAAATTTTTTGCAGAGACTTAATAAGAATATTGACTTGCTAGTATCGGAACTATTTATTGCACGTTTATTTGCCAAAAGTTGTTCAACGGCTCAGCGCCAGTGAGCTATTCGCAATCCTATGCTGCGAATGCCGATTTATACTAAAGCCTGCCTTTCGACATAAGCTACTTTTCCATACGAACACAGATATATATAAGAATATTTTAAAATGAAAATTACACTCTCCGTTCAACTTTAATTCAACTAATCGCCTGTGAATATTTAACAACACAAACACGCGAAAAGTGAACGATTGCGGACAAAATGGGGGACCTACGCAATAGGGCTCGTAAAATTATCCGACTATTCGACTAATCGGTTAACCGA
>NW_016169852.1:12796-16729 GCF_001687245.7 Rhagoletis zephyria
TTCTAATAAATTAGTGATCACACGATTTCTTCATTTGTACACATTCGTTAATTTTAACAGTTACCGAGTAGGGTGTTTTATTGAGCCGAACTCATTTCGATACCAATTTCTAGAAAACACCACTGCCAAAATGTACAAATCTTGGGACAAAGAAACGCATAGCCTACCATCATATTCGCAATGCCAATGCCTAATATGAGTCATATTCCAGACAGATCACGCGATTGTACATTTGTACAGACGGACTTGAATTCGTTCCGATCTGTGTTTTTTCCATACTCAACTCATTAAACGCAAGTGTTACATATATGTAACGATCGAATTACTCACACTAATGTTGTTGTTAAGAAAATTTTTATTACCTAACAAAGATCCTCAAGTATTTCACATATTCTGGAGGTCGTACAGACACTATATATAATAGGCGAAAGGATTTTTTTTCAGCACATAAGAATGGGGTAGATATGTAGATGTGTAAACTGGTTTTGGTTTTCTCGAAAAGAGTTGTCCCCTTTTGAACAATTAAATTAGGGGTTTACTTTTTTGAAAAGAGTTACCACATTTTAAACAATTATATTACAATTATTTAAAAAAATAAATCAATTATTACAAAAGATGTATCAATCGAAATCGTTTTGAAAAACTTGTTTCTCACCTTAACTTTAGAAGGATTGCCACGTATTAAAAAAAAAACCAAATTATTTTGAAGAGGGCTGCCACCTGTTTGAAATTTCTAATTCACTTAACTAATACAACAAGTAATTTTTAAGCCAAAAAGAAAACCGACTTCAACTCGCATATAAAAATTTAAGAATATATTTAATTTCTTCACGATACGATTATAATTATCTGATCTAAAAAAAATTTGTATTGGAACACCATTGAGGTACTACTACCTTTCCGATGAAAAAAAAAATTATTGAAACCGGTTAACGTGGTCCAAAGTTATGCGGTAACATACATAAAACAAAAAAATATATATTCCGACGAACTGATAACCTCCTCTTTTTTTGAAGTCGGTTAAAAATTATATGAAATATAAAAATACGGGAATCAAACGAAACAGTCTTTAGTTTTAGTCTATAAAGAGGGTTGCCAAAAATTGCATTCAAATTATTAAATAAGTTGGATTAATTAGGGTTGAAAAGGCTTTATTTCCGAAATATGTTTAAAAACTTAAATTCGACTTGAATTAAGACAGTTGGATAATTGAAATACATACATACATACATATATGTATCACAATATGGGTGTCAGACGAAAGAGTTTAAGGTTTTAGGAGGAAAATATTTTGAAGAGCGTTGCCATATGTTTCAAAAGTCGAACTTAGTTAACTATCACACAGGTTTTATGAAATAAGGGTGTCAAACGAAAAAGTGTTAAGAAACTATTCGTTTGAACATTTATGATGATTTAGCCGATGAAAACTACCAACAAGCTAAATCTAAAAATGTATCGCTATACATTATTTTAAAAGTATATAAATCTCATTTTCTAAACATGTGTGATTTTTAAAATGGGATTAAAAATGAAAGCTCTTAATAGATAAATGCATCAAGTGCGAAAATAATGTTTTTTTCTTAATAACATAAAAATGGAGAGTTCATTAACTATAAGAAACCTATTTTCATCCTGTACTCGACTCTGCCTACAACCTCGGGTCACCAGACCTAAAATGCCGAAAGGGGTACAGATAAGAACAAATTGCGGGACTTGGGTACAACTGGGAAAGAAAAAGGGGAATTTTTCAGGGGACAAATAAAACGAAATGCATTCAACAAAAAATTGATTTATTCGCTTATGGAACAATAAAACCGTTCGAATATAAAAATTCAATATCATTTGAGCAAAAGAAAATTACAAAAAAAAATATATTTATGCACATATATATAAGAATATTTTAAAATGAAAATTACACTCTCCGTTCAACTTTAATTCAACTAATCGCCTGTGAATATTGAACAACACAAACACGCGAAAAGTGAACGATTGCGGACAAAATGGGGGACCTACGCAACCTTCTGTAGCAAAAGGGGGGAACAAAAAGTCTAAATGGGGTATGTCCCGCCATTGGGGTACGTCTGGCAACCCTACTACAACCTACATTAAGTTTGTTTCGGGTGTAATTCGTGTTTATTTTTGTAGCACCGTGCCATTTCCCGATATCTCGAGAAGATATGAACGTAAAATTGTCAGCTATGACTCATTTTGTTTGATAAATATGTGGCTATATATATTTATCATCACTGACACAAAACTAAATACTTTTTTTTCTAAGAAATAGTCAGCTTTTAATGGGAAATTTCCGAATTTTTTATATTTTTTTAGCTACTTACATATTGCGTTAGCTAAATTTATACTTTTATCCCCACAGACTGCTAAATACCTGCATCGCTTACGTCGTCAAGTTTTCAGTTCGTCCTCATCTTCATCCTCTTCTGCATCGTCCAGCAATGGCGGGCCGGTCTACTTCAGTACTCATAATACAGTATCGCATACACCAGCTGGAACCACAAGGTAAGTGTTAACGGGTTATTTGGAGTTTTAACTAGTTATTTTAAGTATTTAAAGAATTCCATATTCTTCGAATGTGTATTTATCATTTTTTGGTTATATAAAAATTGCCTATGGGGATTTTTATTTGAAGTAGAATTTTGGTTTATTTAGGAACTATGAAACAGAGGCTATCACTTGTTGAACTCGTAAAATATTTAAAAAAAGTTCAAGTCATTGCTAATGGCTTTTACTAAGAATTCTACAACAAAACTTTATTAATGACTATCCGCCCTAAGTTAGACAGGCACACTAAGCATTTTCTGAAGAACATCCAGCCGTAACCAAGGATGTGCAATCACCGAGTAGTTTTTCACCTCGACCGGGTTGTATCTATAAAAGCCAGCACTCTTTTTTTTTGGTTTAAAGATCTAATTTCTTTAGTCAGTTTTAAAAAGTGTGGATTTTATATTTCTTGCGACTAAGCTTATGTGTGTAAGTGTTCCGCCGAGCTTCTCCTACGATTCGGGGCTGCGCTTTGTTGTTGTAATACAAAGGGGAGGGACCTACAGTTTCACGCCGACTCCGAACGGCAATTGTATTTTTATGAGAAGCTGTTTTTCATGGCAGAAATACACTCAGAGGTTTGCCATTGCCTGCCGAGAGACGAGCGCTTTAAGAAAAATTCTTTTTTCAAAATTTTTTTTTGCGATGTTACTTTGACCAGAGCTTGAACCCAGGCCCCATGGAGTGTATGGAGTATTAAAAATAAATTATCACCACACCAAAAATCGTCAGATGATCAAAATTGTACCGAATTTGTATTGAATCGAATTTTATATTTAATGAACTAATTTATTACCATTTTAATTTTTCCGCAGCTTTTCTCAACGCTTTGGGGATGATGGCTCCTCATATGATTCGGCCCTCAGTTCATCCGGCGTGGGTGGTGGCGCGCACAGCTCATCCGGTGTGGGTGTTGGTTTGAGTGCGGGAACTAGCGCTGGATATGATAACAGTTATGGTAGCAACTATGCTGGCGTTCACTTTCCCACCGGCAGTAATAGCTACGGCGCCAACAATGCTGGTTTTGGCGCAACAACAGGTGGCGGGAACTACAATACCGGCTATAATTCCATACCAGTGGCCAGCAGATTTGGCTCATCGGCTTCGTCAAGTTCATCGGTCTCATCCAATGGCGGCCCGGTGTATTTCAAAACGGAGCAGTCAGTGTCACATACGCCAGCCGCTAATGTTAAGTAAGTATCTATTTTTTATGAAAAAGATTTGTGTAGTGTGTCGTAAAAAAGATAAGCCTAATTGAAATTAATTTCTCTTAGTAAATTTAGCAGCCGCTTTGGAGACGAAGACACACCACAAACAGTCAGCAAAACCGTCTCAACTAGCGGTTATATAGATGAGAAAGGTGTTCACGCTAAA
>NW_016169853.1:0-16725 GCF_001687245.7 Rhagoletis zephyria
AAGAACTAAAAGAAAATTAAGAAGATAAATTTAAAAAGTCTGTAAAATATAAAACCATAAAATCTCTAAATCTAAAATTTTTAAGAAAATTAAATTACGTAGAAAAATATTGAATTGAAAAAAAAACAAAAATAAGTTTCTCAAAATTAAATGAAATTTTTTAAAACAAAAAAATATATAAAATTAAATTAAGGAACGGAAAAAACATAAAAATTTAGAAAAAATTAATCAGTTTCTAAAAAAATTTATGAAACAAAAAAAATTATAATTTTCTGTTTAAAACAATAAAATATAAAAACTAAATAAAAAAAATAAATGTTTTATCAAAAACAAGGAAAATTAAATAAGTCTCTAAAAGTGTAATGAAATTAAATAAGAAGGGTATAAAGTCGACTTTTACGCTAATTTTGGTACAGCAGACATAACAGCAGTTTAGATGAAGATATCAGAACAACAAAACGTCTTGCTAGTGTCCTTACATATGTCCCATGACGGAGACGAGAAACTCCAGACGAGCCCTTGTTATTGCCTGTGGTGCAGACACCAGGTACCCAGTCTAGAGTAGCAAAATAAAGAAGAGTGATGTGAGTCTACTCCATATTTTTTACTTAACACCTACATATTTGTAACAGCGATAACCGGCAAACCTTTATCTTTCCGCGGTCACATTGATTTTCTGGATGAGAGTTGATGTTGAACCTAATGCTATTGCCTGAGAGTATATTTATTGGTAATCTAAAAAGAATTATTACCTAAATAGATGAGTAAGATCGTATCGAATGCAATATAAAGCTGGTGATAACCATAGCCTATGAAACATCAAACACACTGAGTGTCATGACCAGGGAACGAATTTTTAGGACCTAAAAACCTATAAAAAAGGCAAAATAAAATAGCGAAAAATGTAGGAAAAAGCACTAAGTATTGCAAAAAAGGCAAAAAAGGCAAAACAAAGTAGTGATACAAGTGGAGCCCAACTTAAGTATGGAACGTTTGAAACGTTCATATTATCAGGAATAAGGGCGTTTTCCTCGCCCTTTACAATTTTATCCACACCCCTTATTGTCTCCAAGCCTACGTTAGCTGAGAAAACGGCATTGGCATGTGTATATTTTTTAATCTTAAAAAAAAATTTTAAATGCTATAATCACTTTTTTAAAAATAGAAAAGGCAAATATCTTAAAAAAGGCAACATCAAATGTGTATATGTGGAATCAGGGAAAGCTAAATCGTGGGCATTCTTAATCGAATATACTCTATTTCTTTAGCAGAGAAAAGGCAATTTCCATAAAATCCGTTCCCTGGCCATGACAAATATACTCGTATAACTGGGAACCACAAAAAAGTTCTTCAATATCATACAAAAAAGAACAGAGAAAGGTCCTGGGACACTGGGATGATACTTTATAAACTCAGAGTCTCAGCTAGGCTAAGCAAAATCGTCTCAACTGAGCACATGGCCATATCAGAATATAAATATGAATTTTTTTGCTGGATTGTTAGGAATATTTTTGAATTTTTCATTATTTTCTCTGTGTTCAACTAGGTATACTTTTACTGCGTTGATTGCATAAATTTTCGTCTTAGCTGCAAATAGTGGCAAATGAACTAAGCTACATAAGCAGGTAAATCAAAGCCTACATCTTTAACGGAACAAGGAGGTTGTTGTGGTTTCTATTACTTCTGATCTTCAAAGAGTGACTGCTCATTTAATGGCTAGTTCTGATAATTACATATGCATGTACCTCCTTTGGTGTCTTAAAAGCTTGAAAAGCCTCATGCTTTAGTTTATCTCTATTTACTCAATCACATATCGTCGCCAACAGGCCAAACCAACTGGCATGCCATTTCATAAGACGCAACTAAAATCCACGCCATCGTGACACTCCTAACAAATTATAGTCAAATCTGGTATCATTAGCGACATACTAGTTTGCATAGGCGTCAAACTTAAGGTGTTCATGTTGCAATACTAGAACAGACAGTAAATGCGGTGAATATGTCAACTTGGTACGTGACCTTTACCTACGTGTGTAATTAAGCAACAGTTTTCGTTGAGTGTGCACAAGAAGCAGAGTAATGAAAATTGTGCAAGCAACTATCAGATGGTCTGAAATATTTTTATTTGTACGCATATCATCATATCAGGAGAAAATTGCCAAAGTGTAGTTATTTAGTATTTATAATAATTTTGGAATGGTTTACGCCCAAGTTTTGGTAGCAGAAAAATGCTACCCCTACGAAAAAACTTCACAGGTGGCTAGTCTTTATTTCCTAAATCTCCTATGGGTAAGAAAAAATTTAAATCCTGAGTGTTTAAACTAGATTTACGTTAAGGCTACGTTTATACCACGTGTGTTGTCTACCCAGTTCCTTCTCTAGGATTTCACTTACAGTATGAAGAAATAGTCCTGTGACTGCTATCACTACGTTGTTTTAGCAGTATAGCCGTTTAGTGCTACGTGCTCCTTTACTTGCTGTAACATGGCCGGTTACTGTGCCTGGAGGTTTAAAGGGAGAGAAACTATTTATTGCAGAGACAATCTTGTCCATGCTTATTACTGATTCTAGTTCTCTATTTGTTATGTGTGTGGGTTATATTTCATTTAATGTTGCTACAGCCTAGAAAATGGGATTGAACTAATGTCTCTTAAGATTCATCCATGGAGCTTGTCAATGCATTATTAGTATTTAAAAAACGATAAGTTGGTGTGCCCTTTTGAGAGGGTCTTGCTTAGCCTAGCTGATTCTTTTACATTCTTGCGGAATTTTTCCAACACCTTTAGAAAATTTTTACCAGCAACGTAAGAGAGCACTCTTTGGCAATTTTAGAAATAATTACAAAATCATTTTTAATAGTTTCCAACCACACTAAATCAAAAAAAAAAAGAAAATTGCATTTATTTTAACTGGTTTGATTAAAAGTGAAGAGATACACAACTCGTGAAATTTAAAAATCTCATCCACTTCGAGATAAAACTTATATCTATGACTATCTTCTGCGTAACCACTTCCATTGCTTAGCCCCCACTTTGCATTTGTAGCCAACATCATCTCTAAAACTGGGCATACTTTGCATTTTCAACAAAATTCTTAACCTTTTTTATTTTAGTTCTTCCTTTTTTTTTTTTTTTCTTAGCAATATTTTCTTACTGGTCTTTGGCAAGTGCCACCCACTATCTATATGCATGCAGCAGCAATGAGTAATGGGAGTTGTCCTGCATTTTTAATGAAAATTTCCTCAAACGCTGTGTATTACTTAGAATGCGTTTAAATTTTATCTGCAATAGTAAGTATTTTGTGCCAGAATTTTTTTATTTTTTTCCAAGTACTTTTCGTGGTCCCTAGCGAGCCTGTGCCATAAAAGGTTATATTTAACTTGCACGCTCTTCTCTCTACGCTACATATAAATACATATATATTTAGTAGAAGCTATGGCAAACTGGCGCATGGCATCGCTTTGACAGAATTGCAATTTCACTTGCAAATCAGTCTTCGCTTACGTAATCAAAGAAGGAAATAGCAGAAAAGTTGCCAGCATCGTTATCGTCTTCATTATTATCGTTAGCTGCATTATTATCACAGCAAATGCATTCGTCTGTGAAAGCTTTCAGCGCTGTCCAAACGCTAGCTGGCTAGTAAATCGGCCAGGCAGCGAGTCGGTTTTTTTTTTGGTTTTGTTTGTATGGTTTAGACTTTCTCTCTTTTACTTTATACTCGCGTAAATTTGTGTGTAGATTTGGCTGAACATGCATTTATTTGCACTTGCATATATGTATTGTGTATATGTTGCTGGTTGTCGCCTTTGCGCTGTCATTACCCTTGTTATCCGCTGCCTGCTGTTTGCACAATGCAATCTTGCCGTCATCGCGTCCAACCGGTATCACCTTTACAAATGCTCACTGAACTCGTATGGCACAGTGGGAGTAAAGGAAATTAAACAATTAAAGGAAAGAAAAACAGGCCCGTCGTAACCGAAGCTTGATATCCGTCTTGCAATTTCCAAAAAAACAAATGTGAAAAGCGATCTTCCTGCGGCTGGCAATGACAATCCTTCGAGTCATTTTTATCAAGAAAAAAGTTTTTTATGAAAAGCCAGCACTAAAAGCCAAGCTCAGTGTAAATGTAAGAATAGCTTCAAATGTATGAATATATGTACTTCAACGAGAATGATGTGAGTTTCAAACATTAACATAAATTTACTCCACTGTAAGTCACTCCAGCTACAATTTGCTTATTTTGCATTTGCTTCAAATAGGATGGCTTCTGATGCAGTTGCCTCAAAAAACACACACACACACACACACACACACACACATCAACAAGACATTACACCAGCCAGAAGTACAAAAACAAATGCACGCAGGCATGTCTAACAAAAACGTTGAAAATCAGCGCTTTGATGATGTGACGTTGAGAAAATATGATGAATCCATCATCGCATGCAAAATGCTGCCATTTACAAAGCAGCCGACATGCAGCAGCGCGGAGTCTAGCTACCGGCTAACTGACTACTGCTGACACTCTGCGCCAATCAAACTCTCGGCCGCCATTTCGCGACGTTCATATGGCTGCTGCTGCTGTGGTGGCATGACTTCGCTTGACTGAATAGGTTGATTACATTCTTGTCGGCCTGGCTTGGGATCACTGTCATATGCTACTGGGCTACATGTATGTATGTATATACTTCGTATAGTATGCGCTCAATAAAAGGCACGCAATCGCTTGTCATGTTTGTCTTACTTTCCGCTGTCTTGCTTCAGTGGTAGTCATCTTGTCTGGTGCAGTTTTGCATAGCTGATGTTTTTGATTGTGACTAGTTTGTATTTTGCAGTCGAGTTGTAATTTAAGCGCCAAACAATAAATTGCATTTTTATGTTTAACTAGTTGTGAGATTTCGGCCCTCTTCTTCGCGGGTTACTCATTAAAACCGAGTTTAGCTTGAGGATTTCAGAAAGAACTGAACAAACCAATTCAGTGTCCAATACCAACGAAAAATGCATTAAATCTGCCCTATGTTTTTTAGGAGATTTTTTAATGACAACCCAGGAATGATACATCGTGGAGAGAACACCACCTTGTTCTTGTGTTCTCTCTCACCTGCTCTGAATTGGAGTTGTAAACGACCTTCTATATGAAATGGAAAAAGTGGGCTGTCGGGTGATCGCCTATGTAGAACTTTTTGTTAAGGGACGATTTCCATACACCCTTTTTGATCTGGCTTAAGGTTACATGAACCAGGTAACAAGGAGGGCAATCAACGGCGGCTGTCGTAGAAGCCTAACATCGAGGAAAGGGTAGGAAAAGTGTCGGTCGCCTTGTATTGCTGTAGGAGAGCTATCGGTAAAAGGTGAGATCTCTCGCCCAAATTGATTCATTAGCTCTAGGAAACCAGATTTAAGCCTATATTGTATTAAGGAGCCCTTGTGGTGGAGCTCACTAGAGAAGGCTGCACTTGCAAAACAGGAATTAGCGGAGCATTAGGAACCAAACCTACACTGGCGCTTAACATACATATGTTGAACACGGCACCTGCGGATATTGTAGACAGAATTATCGCAGCACGAACTGCTATTAGGCTAAGAGAAAATGGGTCCTTTTGTGACATAAAAAATGGAAAAGAAGACATTTGTCTGCTGCAACAAATGATTTTATAAAGCACGTTACCTCTCAAGGGCTAGTGATGAAGGTTCTGACAGGCCATTGTGTGATTGGTATTTATGCGGTGAGACTAGAAATTTCGACTGAACTGGAATCATATCCATACATTCTTTTAGACAGTCCAAACTTCGCGAGGCTTAGGGATCGAAATTATCCGCATTCGAAATTTCTTAATCGGCTCGCGGCGTTACTTAACCCAACCTAAGCTGTACTTCTTTGAGCTATGAAATTGTTGGTCACATTACTCATAANTGATTGGTATTTATGCGGTGAGACTAGAAATTTCGACTGAACTGGAATCATATCCATACATTCTTTTAGACAGTCCAAACTTCGCGAGGCTTAGGGATCGAAATTATCCGCATTCGAAATTTCTTAATCGGCTCGCGGCGTTACTTAACCCAACCTAAGCTGTACTTCTTTGAGCTATGAAATTGTTGGTCACATTACTCATAAGTATAATATGCCGTCCATTGTAAGAACTGTTTGTGGGGTAGTAGAGAATTTAGTGCAGCGGTCCCGAGCTCGTCATAACAGTGCAATTGGTAGTGTGTATTAAGGAGGATGTTCGATGACTCTCTGGCCGACTCGGACCAAAAAAAATCATATCTAATCCATATAAAGATTTTGGGCGAAAATGTGCTCTGAAAAAAATTCTGCCCAGTTTGGCTCCTTGGTATACTCGATGAATTCGCAAAACTCCCCCCAGAAGCCCTCCTTGTCGTCCATTTGAGTGGCCTTTTTTGATTTCCAAGTTGTCTGCTAATAGTGGCTATCAAAACAAAACTAAATTATGCTTATTGCTTTACATTTTACAAAATCACTGACTTATCAAACTGCCCTTGTATTTCACTTCAAACATTTGTGCGAATAAATATGATATTTATATTTATGCATTTATGACATAACTGTGTAAGTTTTTAACGTATATAACTTGAAAAAAAAATTTACTCCATTTCCCCTATTAAATAGTCCTTTTTTCTACATTGGAATTATATTATTTACATTGTTCAATCAATTGCCAAGGGAACCTGACTTGTGAACACAAAAGCCACATCGGCAGCAAAAGCAGCAATAAAACTTAAAACATGGCAAGTACAAAAAAAAGAAAATTTTACAAAAGTAAATGCAAACAATGAAATACAAATAGCAATTGTGTAAATTATCAACAATGGTGGCGGCATAAGTAGTAGTATACGAATATGCCCACGGAGCGGAATGAGATACTTTGCAACTATAGAAAGTAACGCTTAAACATTTTAAATACAACAAGCAACGCACAGTATTCTCACCTTATTGCGATGGTAGTAAATCTACTGCGCTTTTGCAGAAAAATCAAAAAATCGACTGCGCTACTACGAAAATATTTTATTAATTGCAATTTTCTATTTGCTCTAATGCAATTCATTTTGCTTTGATTTTTTTATTTATTTATGTTTAGTCTCTGAAACAAAAATTTTGAGAAAAATAAACCTCCATATTAAGATAAACCTAAAAGAATGTGTTCAAAAGATTTAAAAAAGAATAAATGATTGGTAATCTTACACTAATATCCTACGGGATATTGTTTAACAGCTTTCTTTTTGGTAACCATGAATTGAGATAATTGTAGATATACAAAATAATTGCTCATTTGAACTAATAAAGATAAAAATAAAATATTTCAACGTGTCTAAAACTTATTTGACATGTTTTCTTTTTTGATGCGAAATCTGCAGTTCTACAGCAATTTTTCGTTAGTTCTACTGCGTTTTCACTCTTTGACGGTGGAAACACTGGCAGCGAGCATATGGGCCAGCAAATGAAACGCCAAAGCAGATGCGTACTAACACGCATACATAAAAACAAATGTAATATATGTGTAAATATGTATGTATATTTACACTTTCGTTGCTTGTTGGATGTGGTGCGGGCGCTTTAAATGGCAATAAATTTTTCTATATGTCACAATTTAAATTAAATGAAACTTTTGTTATATTGTCAATTTAATTAAACACGAATTGCAGGCGTTGACATATGTATGCATACATGCGCAATTATATTGATATCTGTAGAGATGTGTTAGCTTATGCTCCAATAAAATGCTATGTGTATTTGTATTTAAGTATGTGCGAGTATGTTTATTTACATAAATATGTAACAACTTTATTACATATGTATTAAATGTATGTAAGTATCACAGCGTGCACATAAATAAATGCTTTTATAAGCAGGGGCAATTCCGACTTAACAAGCGACAAATAAATGACATACTATTAAAATGTACTAGCAAGTGCAATAACAACAATAATAACAAAGTTGTCGCGAGCAATCATTCCACCCACCCGCTACATATTGCTAAATGTATTGCAATTGCAATTGTTATTAATTTAAATTGATTTTATATTGATATCTCATTGAGTTATTGTCGTGTAGACGCTATGGAGGCAGAAAGGACGGGGTGTTAATTTAAGAGCGCTGTTAGTTATATAAATACATAAGAATGTAATGTGAAGTGATGTGATAGGAAGTCATGTCATGCCAAATGATGTTATATTATGTGATGTTCTGTCAAATGATGTCACATCAGATGTATCGATAACAAGATGATAACAAGATCGATAGTAAAAACGATAACAAATCCGACATATCTATCGACAACAAATTCCATAAAAAATATAGATAGCGAAATCGATAATAATATCGACAAAATATCGATAACAATATCTCTGAAATTACCGATAAAAAATTTTTTTTAAATATCGATAACGAAATCTATAATAATATATCGATAACAAAATCGATAAAGATATCGATAACAAAATCTATAAAAAATATCGATAACAAAATCGATAAAGACATTTATTATTATATCGATAAGTCCCGAGAACACAGAAAATCCCGAAATAATTTGTGTGTATGTGTCTCTATCTATATCTTTTTCTTTATAATTGCCCTTATTTGAATTTTCCTTCGTCTATAGTCATCTTTAATTTTATCAGTATCCTCATATCGATAACAACCTTAAAAATATCCATAAAAAACCGATAAAATTATCGATAACAAATTTGATAAAAAATTTGAGAAACGATAAAAATGTCGATAACCAAATGGACAAAAATATCGATAAAATTATCGATTATTATATCGATAAGTCCCGATATTAACGAGCATCCCGAAGTTACGCCTAATTTGGTATAGAGAAATGCAGAATACCCAAACTTCTCAAGTTAAAAAAATATAGGGATCGATAGAGATCATCGGTATATCGATATGTGCACTTCGCTTTTGGTGGAATCAAGAATTTTTAGAATTCTTAAAAGTCGTTTTCCATTTAAGAATTGTTTACATATAGAATCTCGAGCCATATTTTTTTAACACAGGAGTGCTCTTAGAGCATCTACATAGTTGCATTAATGCATCGCAAGGAAAATGTTGAATAAAAATTTAAATTTTTGTTAAAAAAGAAAACGCCATAATTTTAAACTCATTTAGTTATTTGTCTTTCGAAGAATAAGTATTGTTCAGAAAATGGGGGAAACGCATTAAATATTTCTATGTATAAAATTTTGAATAAAAAGGAATGGCGCATACCCTTTTGCACTTAGCATTTCTTTAAGTTTTACATCGGTTGGGTAATTGCACGCTTCAGAAAAAGTTTAATATTTTTTTTTCTGCTTCTTTCCCCATTATTCGCATATGCATATGCTCCATATTTACAAATAGGAAATAATATTCTACACCCGCAGGGGTTTATTTATGTGAAATATGCCATTAAAATATGCAAATGAAAAATTTAAATCTCTTTCAAATTGTAGTAGTGTGAACATGTATGCATGTATGCTTGAATGTGTTAAACAACACAAAGGAAAATTTAAGAATAACACATCATAAAAAAAACACATTTGGTATACCGAAGTAGTAAACCCCAGTGGCGAGTGAGTAAGCTGCAATTTGCAAAAGTAAAATAAAGGTAGAGTAGTTCGTTCATTTATAATGACAACCAACTCACAAATAAAACAAAGGGGAAAAGTGTAAAAAACGGAGTAAGATCATCACAAATCAACAAAGCCAAATATTTTAGTTCGAAGGTATAAAAACATGCATTCAGGGATAAGAATGAAAGGCGAACAATAAAAAGTCGAAATTAAAAGATCCAATATGAGACTTCGAATTTCGAAACCCAAAAGTCTAAAATCGATGGGAAAAGGTTAAATATCAAAGACCCGAAACCAGATTTGAAGCAATATCGATCACTTATCAAAGGCTAACGATCAGATTTCAAAGCCTAATGATCAAAGTGCCTAGGTCGTCCGAAATCTTGGATAGTAACATCAAGCGTTAGGGAGTAAAAATCATGGATAAAAGATCCTTGATCAAAAATATCAGACAACAAAGACCGAAGTCAAAATATCAAGTATCAAAAAACGAAGATCAAATTTAAAATACCGATTATAAAACATAACCCTTAACCCTTAAATATGTAGCATCCCGTAGGTGCAATGATTTTTTAGTAAAAGACCGCATTTATTTTTTATATATCTTTCTTTCTCCTATTACTAATATTTTTTTTTTTTGACTATAGGCTCCTCTGGCCCTCATGGCCTCAAATCGAAAGACAAAATTGCAAAAATAGAAGATCAAAGACTTTATATAAAATACCAAAGAACAGAGACATGCAACCAAAGTTATATACCAAAACGTTAAATGTCAAAGGTTTAGGAAAGATCGACATCAAAGATCCCAAATAAAAGATGAACATCTAAGCAGAAATATAAACGATCAGACATCATTTTTCAAAGATCAACAGACCAAAGTCAAAAGATTAAAGGCAAATTCCTAAAGGGGAAAGTATCACGATCCTCGACCGAGTTAGGGTTGCATACAGTAGCTATGATTACACTGTGCGACAGCCGAAACCAGCCCGGACTTTGTTAACATTTTCTGAAAATATAGCCATGCAGTAATAAAACACTCGATGGATTTGTAGCTCGTATAAAAAGTGAAAAAAATGGTTAAAATAAATATCTGAACGAAGTTAAAAGTTAAGACATATATAGCTAAATATCATGGAAAATATTTTCGTAGAATATTTTAACCCATTAGCTGCCACCTAAAAAGGTAATTTTGACCCCTACTTAAAGAAACCACGCAAAAATTAAATTTGGAAGGTCGTTAGAGGATTTGATATATTTAGAAAATTATTCTTCGGAAAATTTTGATAGGAGTATTCGCTGGTGAAAGCTTGATTCCACTAAAGTCTCTATTAAATTAAAACAACACACGAAATGAATGAGAAAGTGGATTTGGTTTAAATCCAATCATTGGATCATGAATACATTAATGGTATTCTTAGATTTTTATATGAGAATTCAAGTCGGTTTAGTTTTTTTCTTAAAAATTACTTGTTTGTTTATAATCTTAAGTACCGGTCTCGAACATATGATTAGCGAACGTACGGGTAGGGAACGTACGATTTTTCCATCAGTTTTTATAACATTTCATTACGTTTCAATTCAATTTCATTTTTCATAAAAAAATCTTTCCGAATTTTCATTTCATAACTCATTGCTTTTAATTTATCCATCGATGTTCTTCATTGGTAGCTTTATTTTTTTGGCAAATAACCAGGCTTTCATACAAAAAAAAAAGAAAATATCCAAAACGTTCGTTAGTTTTTATTTTTCCCCTGTTCAGATTTCAATTATTTTCTTTTTTTTTCATAAAGAAAAAAAATCGAATGATTAGTTAATTTCTTACAAACTTTCAGGCTTTTCGAAAAGTAATGAATATGCATACAATTAAAGTAGAATTTTGTTAGCTTTCATTATCCACATCTCGTGTTAAGGGTGTTCGATAAGTTCGTAAGATATACTCGATTAAGTGGAACTAATTTTGGATTTTTTTTAAGCTGAATAACGGTAAATTTCAAATATCTGGAAATCTTTAAAATAGAAAAAGTGCTCTATTTTCGGGACCAGGGGGCGATTTTACATAGGAAGTGGAAAGAGACATTCGTGGAGCAAGAAAAAACACAAATTTGTGATCCAGTGTTTTTTGTAAAAGGATACTAATTCAATACAACAAAAAGAAAAAAATTATATCCCTAAACTTTTTGCAATAATTCCTAAGTACACTCATTCAAATTTTAATGATTTACAAGTCAAGATAAATTTTACTAAATACTCTATACTTTTTCCAGATATTTTTTTCCTAGAATGCCTGGTTAACCATTTAAGTTCAAATTACTCAATTTCTACACCACTAAATACAATTTTACTGTTCCCAAATTTACACCATTTTAGCAAGCAATCTTTTTTCCCTTGGAAGCGTAAAAATAAATTGTTAAACAGAAAAGCCGCAGTGAATTGAAATTTACCTTTCAACCGTACTAAATGTTGATGTTGATAACTAATACATCGTGGCATGCGAAATCTTGGGCGAAATAGCTAACAGGTCAATAATCATTTGCATGGCTTTTGTCGTTGAGTTTTGAAATACGAGTTTGGTAACAGTGCACTTAAATAAAATTTACAAAAGTCCACACCGATCCTGAGCTCCACTTGAGTACATGCCTGCTATTTTGCTCGCTCGCCATGGCGTATGAGTTATCAATCAACATCAACATTAAGTCTGATTGAAACAAAAGTTTCAAGTCACTGTAAACACACTGCAACCCTTACTAAATACTTAATTTTTTGGAGAGTAAAGTTTTATTTATTAGGGTAGAAATTTAGTTACTTGAACTTAAGAGAAATATATACGGAACTCTGAATTATGTCTTCAATTACGTATCACACTTAGGATTTGATTCTGACTGTTTTTAAGGCTCGCAAAGGACGAAAAGTTTTCGGAAACTGACATCTTCAGAAAGTTAACTATCCAAAATAGTGGGGCTAATTGCAAAGTTGTTTCTATGGTATGAGACCGACCAGGACATGAGTTTCGTTTTCAGCTAAAATAAGACCTCTTTACTTGTTTATTTTAATTTCAGATTTTTATTTTAAACGTCCATTTCTATGCAATTTTCGTACTTCATAGCTTTCGGTTATTTGTTTTGCCCTCCAAAGTGCAACGCAAATGGCTGCACCCTTACCATTACCTAAGAGTATTATTCAAATGCCAACAAAACAAATACTTTCGCTATTTTGTTAGTAATAGGATATTGTTTTAACTTTGTTTGTGCAGCATTTTGCAAGTGAGTGTGATATCTGGCGTAGGTGTAGAAAACTTAAAAGTTATTTCCTTTCATGATAGCCACACACTTACTTACACATACATACGTATGTATACATATATGCATTTGCGCATGCGTTGGTGTGTGTGTGTGCATATTTATTCTGTGACCTTCGAGACTATTGGTTTTATCTTGGCCAATATGCGAATATGTGAATTTTACAAATCACATGGAAAAAAATGCTCTTCTTTACGAGGAAAATGTTTTTGTTTTCTTTGCATATAAAATAGTGTTTACTTACTTTGCATATTCCAGTGAATGGCATTCAAAAAGTGTATCCTTGAAGTTGTTTTATTTTGCTTTTAGTGGATATAATTTTCATTTCAATGTGTTTGCTTTAGCAAGATAGCACTGATGTTTTTTAGTTTATATGTGTGAGTGCGATTATTTTGTCAACGGGTCACATGAATTAGCATAATTTTATGCCAAAATGAAGGTTATGCTGCCAATTATGTGCAGTGAATGGAAAGAATTCGGGATATCTATGTAATGGCTTTTGAAATGAAATTTTCTTTTTCTCTCCCTGAAACAGTAATAAATCAAAGGAAAATTTGTTTTTGCTTTTAATGTAAAATATATGAAAAAATAATTAAACCGGAAACTTTTGTTTCAACTAAATTTGACTTTTAAGTTATTAGCTTATATTTACTTATTGAAAGGTAACAAAAGCGAATAAGACCCCTAGTAAAAAATGGCTTTCTATGCTTTTAAGCCAAATATCGGCCAAGCTGTATCCCTTTTTCATCTGCATTGAAAAGCCATCTATCTCATTTCCAAACCAGTGGGAAAACACTGTAGGGAAAATCTCAAGTTTTAAAAGACCCAAAAAATGAACAGTCCATGCCTTAAGGAAAAATCTTGCCATACAAATATTATACCTGGATAGGTATTCTATCGGAATCTGCAATAAAATTTAAATTTTTGCAAAAACTTGGTGTTTAACACCTTACTAAATATATCTCAACATAAGTTTTGAAAAAAAAAATTAGAAAAAATTATTGATTTTCACAAAATAAACCATCTCGTCATAAAGAAAAATATTTTAAAAATAGTTCTTGAAAAACTCCAATTTTTTTAACCACGTTTTTTACAGAGACTTAAACAAGGATTACGGTGGTATAATTTTTAATCCCTTATTTACTGGTCTTCACTATGCCAATCAACTTCAAAAAGTACAACTATTAATAGCTATGTTAGCCTTAGGACAATCTTGACCATCTTATATATAGAAATGTTAAGCCCGTTTCTTTAGCTTTAAACCGACGGTAAGATGAAGTCTCTACGATGGCCAGTACCCAAGAGATAACGTTTTAAGGAGTACATGATTAGCCAAAATAACGAAAAAATGCAAACCTTGACAGATCATATCTCCAAAGAAAAAAGGCAAAAAATCGATCGATTCGATCGATATTTTTATCGATTTTGTTTCCGATATGTTTATCGATTTTATTTTCGATATTTTTATCGATTTTGTTATCGATGTTTTTTATCGATTTTGTTTCCGATATTTTTATCGATTTTATTGTCCATTTTTTATCGATTTTGCTATCGATATTTTTATCTATTTTGTTATCGATACACATGATGTGACATCGTCATGAGAGAACATCACATGATATGTCATCATTTGGCATTACATGACATCATATCATATCACTTCACACGAAATCACATCACATACATATGTACATAAAAGCAAAGATATAAAGGATATAAACAAAGATGAAGACCAAGTTAAAATAGAATAACATAAATGTTATTAGAACGAAAAGGGTAGAGGTAAGGATCTAGATAGAAAAAAGATATATAACCTTAAACAAATGTATATGTACATATCGACACCTGCAAACCATACCTTGCTAATTTTGACTAAGTCTAAGGTAGCATGGTACCTACATATCGTCGTCTCAGAAAACGGATGTCGAATGTTACAAAACACGGTTTTGAGAAAATTGACTTTGAAGTTTAAGGTCGAATTAATCCGAAACTGTACGGTAGATTTTTGTAACTTTTGAAGGAGACGTAGTTGGTGTTATTAGTTTTGATTTCCCATATTTTTACATTTAATATCTCTTAACGTTAATGAGAAAATTTACTTTTCATTCCGTATACATTTGTCGTAAGTAGCGTTTACTCACCACTTTGTTTTGTCCACAGAACATACGACAATAGTAAAGTATCTATTTCAACGACGATGGTATAATTTGATGAAAAAACCAGACATATTTATTAAATAATGATTACTTATTAGAAAAAACATAACAAAAACATAATCATGTATTTAATAAAAAAAACATCTCTTATGCTGTAAATATGTTACGAACATACGTTTTCTTTATATAAAAACAAAAAACAATACTTAAATTCAGTCTTTTGTACATTTTTATCTCTTTCATTTTATTGGAGACTCAGTGCAAGCTAAAATTTAAAAATTTAAAATTTTAAAATTAGTTACTTAGTTTAATTTTCAATTTTAATTGTATCGTTATAGTAGAGGACCATCCAATTGTCGTAAGTTCAAAGTTTTGCGATACATACGACAAATGTTTTATGATTAAAAAGGGATTACATTTGTATGGGAATTTGTCGTATGTGCCACATACGACAAACGTTTTATGATTAAAAAAAAGGTACGTTTGTATGGGAATTCGTCGTATGTGACGCATTTTCAGCACATACAACAAAAGGCATACCCAATCATTAATATTATGTAACATACGACAAAATGCGCACGAAATATCTCAAAAACTAATGGAGATATAAAAAAATGGATTGCAGAAATCGAAAGAGCATGTCCAACTTAGTAAATCTGCATCAAAATCCCAAAATCGTGATTTTGCACATTCGTCATCCGTTTTCTGAGGCGACGATATGTATACGGTGACCATTCGTACCGATTTTGGCGGGACAATACCGATTTTGAGAAAATCGTTCCGCTGAATATTTTTTAAAAGTCGGGACGCATAAGTGTCTTGGTTTTTTATATTTGTACTGATTAAGTCCCGACATTCAGTGTTTTCTTTATTAGTTTAATAGGAGTCTCCCTGCACCATGGCCCAAGAAGACTTTTTTGCACAAACTTGGCAGCACTTTCATTATCACAAAGGACATAATACACTTATTTTTTTCAAAACAGGTACTCTCGCTACATTGCAGTCTATAATTCTTGTCTAATTTGTTTTTTTTTAAGCTTTTTATAAGTACTTGTTAAGTTTTTTTTTTGTGAAACGATACTAACTTGAATTTAGTGAAAATATCAAAACTAATAGATACTATTTCCCTCAGAACCAATCATGGATATAAGCTGTATGTTTCACTTCTCCAGTGTGACACTTACTTTTTTTATCGTACACTTTCAAAGCCGATTTTAAGCCTCTTTTTAAACCCATTATACTTCACAAAAAAGTCTTTGTTGTTCAACTTCTAACAAGTGACCAAAAATCATAGCATTTACCAATGTTAATATTCGTACCCAAGATCTTATTCTACAGCATCCGGCAATATTCCAGTGTACCATAAAAAGGGTTCAATATTACTTTTCCCATTTATTGGATTACCTTAATCTATAAACTTAATTGCTCAGTTAAACATAAAATATTTGTCTGAAAAGCAACATTGAGCTCAATGATGATGATGATGGTGATGATTATGTCAACTAATTATTGCCAGATTTCTAATTGCAACATTCATTTACTTTCGTTTGGGTAGCAGAGCTCTTTTAATATTCGAACGCCGCTTTGGCGAGTTGATAACTGTAATTTGACTGTATCTTTTTTTGTTTTGTTTCAATATTTGGTGTAATCGGGTCGATTATTAACATGAGTAATGAAAAACCGTTCGTTTGAAAG
>NW_016169854.1:0-16723 GCF_001687245.7 Rhagoletis zephyria
CTATAAGTCACTCATCATGCCCGTGCTGGTATATGGCGAATTAAAATACCGCGGTTCAACTGGCTTGACCATGTCGTTCTNCATGCCCGTGCTGGTATATGGCGAATTAAAATACCGCGGTTCAACTGGCTTGACCATGTCGTTCTAATGGACACCGACGCCCCAGCTCTGAAAGTATTCTGGCTTCACTTGGCATTTCCAATTGGCGTCAGTTGGCTAAAATCGCTTTGGCGGTTACAGCACCAAATAAGGAGAAGAAGAAGTGAATAGATCTGTAACCTTATCAGTCACACAGTGTTATAATCCCCACGAAATCCTTGACGGTGGTACCGAGAGGGAAACGATACATGACGATAGGAAGTTTAGTTTGGGTTAAAGTCTCACACTGACGGGGTTAGGCTTTCGATGCTTCCTCCTCGTAAAATATACATGCTCAGTAAAAAGTTAACAATTTAAATCGACGAATAGTTTTATACAGTTACAACAGTTAGTTACAACATATTCACCTGTATTGGTTACAATAATTTTAAGCTATAATAAACAATTTTTTAATAAGTAAGTTATTGGTTTTGAATTTTTTTTTTGTATGGCGCCCCCCCTTAATTTCGTTCTGGCTACGCCCATTCATCGGACAATAACCACGCCCACCTCCCATATAACGGTATTTTCGAAATATGCGAAAACTAAGATATTTCCGTAAATACTGGATCCAAATTATTGAAAGTTGGTACGCGAAGTAGAACTTTGGCATGAAAGAAAACAGTTATGAAATTTTTTGAAAATGGGCGTGGCACTTCCCACTTACGATAAAATGCTGTATCTCTGTAGTCCCTTTACCAATCCCCACCAAACTCGGTACGAGCATTACTCAGAGCCACACTAAGAAAGTCTTTGAAAATTTATGAAATCAGACAGGAACCATGCCCACCTCCCATATAGTGGTAATTTACAGAAATACGAAAACTGCGATAAATTAGTAACTATTTAAGCTAATTTACTCAAAATCGATATATATAAGAAAATTCCGATATTTCAATAACTAAACACGCCAACTTACAACAATCTCTTAACAAGACACATTACGAAAATTCCGATATTTCAATAACTAAACAGGCCAACTTACAACAATCCCTTAACAAGACACAATATTATTGATTTTTGTAAAATGGGCGTGGCACCACTCACTTATGACTACATACATAAGAGTATATTGATAGCCCCTTATCGATTTCCCCCAAACTTGCTCCAATTATTTCAATATCTCATAGCATATTATCGAAACAGTTTGACATCGGGAAAAATACTCTTGCTGTCATGCAGTTTACTGAAAGGTGAAAAAACGATATTTAATACGTGCGCTGGGTTCGGTTTCGCCCGAACTTATACTTTACTTGTTTTATTTATGTATGTTACCGGATAACTGTGGACCTCGTGAACGGTTTTCGATAATTTTTGCCAGAAAGGTATCTCAACGGTGGTCCCATACTAATTTTGTTAGTTTCGATCATTGGATCATAAGGAAATTAACGGTACTTCCAAAGCTTTATATAAGCATTGAAATCAGTTGTATTTTTTACTTAAACATTACTTGTTTATAAAATTTTATTTGCATATTTTGTCCCAAAATCGATAAACATTAAAATGTGAATGATTGGCAAAGTGTTATCCGCGGAACTCTAGTGAATATAAGCGCTTCGGAAGGAAACAGGTAGTAATGACAAACTTAAATATTTGTTTCTACATAGAGAGGGAGGAATTTTTAAACGATAAAAGCGTAAAATATTTTTAATTATGTTCAGTAGTACCAAAATAGAATACCTATGTCCTTATCATCACTCCAAACTAGAGCTCCAGATACCCGGGTATCGAGCAATGCGAGTAGCTCGAAACTCGTTCATTGCTCAACTGCTCAAATGTTTGTTCAAAATTTTCGAGTTTTTGAACAATTTCATAAACAAAAGAAAATTTGTAAATTGTATTTGTCAGCAGCTGCTCTCTAATTCATGTTAAATAAATTATATTATTAAATACCAATGTAACAATCTTTGCATTATATATCAATAGTTTGAAAAATTTAAAAGTTGCTACCAAAAATGTCAATATAATAAAAAAAACATTGCTCAAATTGCTCGAAAAAACTCGAATTGCTCGAGCTCATGCTCAAAAATTTTCGAGTAATGAGCATTGAACAAGTGTGCGAGTACTCGTTGCTCATATACCCGGGCTGTTTGAAAATGTGCGAACAAAATAGAGAGCTCTACTCCAAACCCTTAAACTTTATGTCAACAGCAACATACCCGGGTATGTTTTGCGTTTTCAAATTGCTATATCTTGGAAACTATACATCAGATTAACTTGAAATTTCCTGATAACCACAACAAAAGTATTCTACACCATATCATGATAAAAATATAGAAAGGTAGAACCGCTGAGAGTCACTTTTAAAATTCTTGACGCTTCCAAACAATTTAATTTTTAAATTTACTCACAAACTCACACACACATTTTCATTTTCAATCTCAAGCAACAACAATTTCGAACAATTTCAATTTTTTATTTTCACTTTTATATGATTTTAAAATGTTGGCAAACTTCAAAAAAAAATCATGGCCGACAAATTGAGAGAACGGTTCTACCTTGCTATGTTTTTATCATGCACCATATTCCCATGTCTGAGTGGAATTGCACCGCCTGGACTTTTACCCCTTACGTCAACACATGGTACAATAAAAACAGGTAGAAGCCAAATTGACATCAAACCTACAAAAGTCAAAGTTTTCGGGAGAGTAAAAATAAAAATGAGCGTGTGTAAGGAAAAATAAAAAAATTACATTTCGCTGGTTGACGTTTTTAAGTAAATTTGAAGTTTTGTATTTATTTATTTATTTTCTTTAGTTAAAATTTGTTAATTTGTATGTTCTTTTCTATTTTTTTATACATTGAAAGTTTATATTTATAGTACTCTGTCTTGAGTGCTGAGTTTTCACCCTCCAGATTTTCAATTCTTGACTTCAGCAACAGAATTTCGAGTTTGTAGCTGGATTGTTCTAAGTCTCCACTAAACGACTTAAATTAAAAATATTTCTATAAATATATCGCGTTTTAACAATGCTTACTCAGTTTGTGAAGCGCGATCATTTATTAAGCTTTCACAACTTGATTTATGAGTTGCAGTGTTGTTGGAAGGACTTTCCAACATAAGGGTCATAGGAAGAGCACTTGGCATCAAACGTGCCTTTCCTGTACCTCCTGGTGCATTTATGAAATCTGCTGCTTTAAAATGCTTAACGCACAGCAAGGCATTTCGCTGCAGCTCTACCCCACAGCTGCTTTCCCAACGTTCCTTACGCCGAGGGCATTGAGGCACGTTAAAAAAATTAGTGATGTCTGCATTATATTTAACACCACATAAAAAACAACGCTTCAGGTGCTGCATTTTTAACACATACACTAAGTATAAACCGCACAACACTACAAAAATGCAAATGTTAATTAAAATTTGTTTTTAACGAACATTTCAAAAAAACAAACGACATGACATTTTAAGCGTAACGAAATATAGGAAATAAAATAAAATCAAGTTGAAGTTTAAAGGTTTGGTTCTCATGAGAGCAACGTCATTTTGGCTTCTACCTGTATTTATGTGCCTTGACGTCAACAGCTGCATACCCTGGTACATGGGCGTACGCAGGGCTAGTTTTGGTAAACTGCTAGTTCCTCGATAATTTTATCAACTGTGAACGTCCTTTTCAGTTTACTTTTGTTAGTCTGATAAACAGTCATTTACTTAAAAAAGGTAAAATAATTATTATCTTTTAAGATTTTCTCTTAGTTTGTACTTGAATTTAGGTTTAGGTATACTTAGCGTTCACAGAGGTTTTGTAGAAAAAAACAAAAATGAAATCATCACTAAAAAAATTTATCGATTTTCAGAAGACGCTCGAAAAGTATTGTTTAAATCAGGGCTACTCACAATTTTTATATTGAAGTGAAATCACAACATAATTTATACATAGATTGGCGCTTACACATATGTTAGTGTTAAGGTTAAGTACATAACCCGCTTAAATAACCAACATTTTTGTGCACCGTGAATTTTTTGATGTAATCTGAAGAAAATCCCTCTCTTAAGTACCTCTCCGCTTATTTACCCAACCCGCGTAAGTACCTTAATTTTTCGTACCCCATTTACCATTTTACTTATAATTTTCCCCTTTTAAGTGCTCTTTTAAGATTCCTTAAAATATTTACATAAAGTCAACGGTAATTTTTAGCCACTTTAAACTTCCACATTCTGGCTGATTTCCAAAACGTATCAATACAATGTTTGGAAACTGTTATACTGCGGTATCCAAACTGTTTGTATATGCAGAGTTGCGATACATTGCAACCATATACATTGCATATTTTAAATATGCAGTATAGCAATGAACAATTTTTCTGAATTTTTCATTTTTAAACCACCAATGGTAACCAATAACACCGAAGCATCATCATTTGTTTCTGATGCCCTGACTGCTCTAGCGATGCGTTTTGATAACTTTTCGAATGCGTTTTGGAAAGGTAGACATTGTCAACCAATTGTAGTTCGGCGTTGTGGAAAACTATACTTTGTACGTATGCAAAGCAATTGACGTTTTGGAAGTCAGCCTATTACACTAAAATTGAATGGGCAATAAAAGGCTGACTTCCAAAACGTATCAATACAATGTTTGGAATCTGTTATATTGCGGTAATCAAACTGTTTGTATATGCAGAGTTGTGACACATTGCAACCATATATTGCATATTTTAAATATTCAATATAACAATGAAGCATTTTTCTAAAATTTCCATTTCTAAAATACCAATGCTAACCAATACCAAACGAAGCATCAACTTTGTTTCTGATGCGCTGATTGCTTGAGCGATGCGTTACGATAACTTTTCGGCTGCGTTTTGGAACAGTATACATTGTCAATATTTTGTAGTTCGGCGTTATGGAACCTTATACTTTGTACGCAAGCAAAGCAATTGACGTTTTGGAAGTCAGCCAAACTGTGTATGTACTCAAAACACACTTCTGAGAAAAAATTTTAAAATTTTGATGATTTTTTTAAGTGTTCCATAAAATTTTAAGCTTAGGTTTATATTGTATATTTATACTGGCTGCATTTCTTTATTCATTCTGAATGTTTGGAATAAACTTTTTTGTTTATTTATTCTTTAGAACGTTCCTGATGATATGTTGACGTATATTTCAAACGCATTCTGTTTATTCCGGCTGTGAAATGGGATTATCCGGAATGTATAAAGAAACGCAGCCATTATAAATATGTATAATCAATAACCTTTTAAATAATTTAATTCTTGTAAAAATTACATACCATTGCTTTATCTATTTTTTTATAATTTTCTTTATTGTTTATCTATTTAAATAATGTTAAGATCTTGGTTTTAAACTACGTATACTTCATTCAATCTTCATGTTTTAATCAAGGATTTACATATTTATGCAAGTTGACNCGAAGAGATATGGTGAAGGCTCAGTAAGCGTGGATAAACATAATCTAAATTAATGATGTAGTTTTAACGAGATATATTTCTTTTTTGCAATCATAAAAACTAATTCATAAAATGACCCCGTCATTTCAAAAAGATTTATCGTCAATGGAGGCACCCGATATATTCCTTTTAACCCCGAGCGCACTTGTGCACAAGGGTTTTATAACTTTGTTCACATAACGGTCGTTTGTAACAGGCAAAGCGAAGCGAGATAGATATAGACAAATGCATACATAAATGATAAGAATGAAAAGAGAAATCGATTAAGCGGTGACTGTCTGTCCGTCCGTCTGTGCAAACGATAACTCGAGTAAAAATTGAGATATCTTAACGAAACTTGGTACGTGCACTTCTTTCGGGCGTAGGACGGATGCTATTGAAAATGGGCAAAATCGGACAATAACCACGCCTACCTGGCATATAACGGTAATTTTCAGAAATACGAAAACTGCGATATTTTAGTAACTACTGAAGATTATTCACTCAAAATTGATATTTACAATAATTTTTTGACAAAAAATAAGAATATTATAAATTTTTGGAAATTGGGCGTAGCCACGCCCACTTATGGTTACATGTATATATCTTGGTAACCGCTGCATCAATTTCTTCCAAACTTGGCACAGTTGTTAGCCTTGCTACATACGAAATGGCCGAAAATTTTTAAAATCGGACAATGATCACGCCCACGTCCCATATAACGGTAATTTGGAGAAATACGAAATCTTAGATAAATCAGTAATTATTAAAGATAACTTATTCAAAATTGATGCTTGCAACAGTTCTTTACCAAGAAATACGTTTATGATAAGAATTTGGAAAATGGGCGTGGCAACGCCCACTTATGATCACATATATGTATCTCGGTAACCGTTCTACCAATTTGTACCAAACTCGTTATGGTTATTGTGCTTGCCACATAAAAGCAAAAGGTTGAAAATTATTGAAATCGGACTAAAATTGAGGCCGCTTTTCATATAACGGTAAATTTCAGAAATGCTTGAAACTTCAATATTTCGAAATTTAAAGACGCTAATTTACTCAAAATTGATACACCCCGGCTTAGTATTTAGCGGTAGCTTTCGGAAAGGTGAAAATCATATATTTAATACTTGCGCCGGTTATTTAATGTTCGGCTCCGCCCGAACTTAGACCTTACTTGGTATTACTAAAATTACACTTATTTTTGTTTATGCTTCTTTTAACTATGTACATATTTTAAGTAATATTTGCAAATAATAGTAATGAACGGTTTCCTGCTCTTTTTAATATTTCTGTTAGCTTAACAAAATGAATTGGTGGGACCGCTTGACAACTGCAGATCCTCCAATTTCAACACGTAAAATAAACCCTGAGCCATCAAAACTTTCTGATCTGGACGGTGAAACTCGAAGTTTGGTTGAAAAAATGATGTATGATCAACGTCAAAAAGAGCTGGGTCTCCCAACAAGTGAAGATAAAAAGAAAATGGAGATATTAGAGAAGTATGAGCTACATAGTTACATTTGAGGGATTTACAATGGTGTCGTAAGTGTCGTATTGTTGTACGTCGTAAACTTTAAAACCTTTAATAAATGGTTACAGAACTTGAAACTACAACGAACTATTTTTTTAAACTGGGAAAATTCATAATATCATTTGACGGTACTTTGCGAACCCCCTTAATATATTTATTAGGCGTTTAAAGTTTACGACATACAACAATATGACACTTACGGCGCCGTTGTGAATATCCCAATTATCTAACAATGATTGATTAATGTTATTTTTTATAGATTTAAAATGCAACATCCCGAGATGGACTTCTCAAATTGCAAATTCAACTGAAATGATGTTACACATATTTATCGTACATGTACCGTAATAAACAGATTATCTACAAATGTATATGTGAATATTTGTTAAGTTTTATGGCAGCATTTTGGTCAAACTCCACCTCGTTGTGGCTATGCTTACTTGTAACTAATGTACCAATGTATAACTTTTTTTTACCGCGGTTTTTTGTCGATTTAATTCCGGTGTTCACTATGTATTTTTTTGACAACATATTTTGACGCAACTTTATCTTCTTTTTTCATACCGTTACCGATTACATCGTGTCACAGTCGATTTTACACACGAAAAAGGCAATATGTTCACAAAACTGGGGGCCAAATATAGTAAAACTGCGTTTTTAGTTTTTCTCTCTGACGTCAGGATCTTTTTAAAAGGACTTTCAAATTTCTAGAATATGATTGAATAAACAAATTATTCAAAAGATTCGATGCATTGTAGAATAAGAATATGGCTATCATTTAAAAGGAAAAACTCTGTAGAATAGAAAAAAAATCAATTTTTGGGTGCACCAGGACGATTAAGTATTGAAAATGTCCTTTTAAAACTTTATACTTGAACATCCAGGGAAATTTCCAATATTTATTTTTGAAAAAAATATATGTCAAGGACTAATATGTTAACTACCACATCCTCGAATTTGTTTATTTTATTAGTTTTACATCAAAAAAATTGTACACTTCTCTTTATAAGATATTGATAGTTACAATATACTGGAAGATACTGGAAACGTTATTTTTGAACCATGTATGCGCTCTAAAAGAACAAACTGACCGCATGATGCGCGGTGTAAATAATTTAATTGTTTTGTATACAAGGGCGTAGCAGGAGTTCATATAGAGGGAAAAAATGTTTTTAATAAATTTTTTTTTCTTTTTTTGGGATTAGGAAAGTATAAGTTTTGTGGTATCCTTTACAACGATACCAATTTTTTAAAAATCGGTTTGTAATTCTTTTGTTTAGTCTTTTTTTATAAAAAAAAAAGTTTTTTTTTGCTTTTAAGTGTTGTTTCTCAAATTTTTATGTACGAAGTATTCAAATATGCATACCAGGAGAAAGGGTATTTAATCGCCTTTACAAAGATACCAAATTTTTAAAAATCGGTTAAGTTTTTTGGTAATTTTTTTATAAAACAGGTATTTTTTAATTTGAAGTGTTTTTTCTGAAATTTCTATAAACTAAGTATACAAATACGCATATCAGAAGAAAGAAGGTTTGATTGTGTTTATAGCGATATCAACTTTTTAAAAATCGCTTAGTAGTTTTTTGTTTAAAATANTCTGAAATTTCTATAAACTAAGTATACAAATACGCATATCAGAAGAAAGAGGGTTTGATTGTGTTTATAGCGATATCAACTTTTTAAAAATCGCTTAGTAGTTTTTTGTTTAAAATATTTTTTTTTTTAAATAACTATTTTTTTCGTTTTAAATGTTGTTTGTCAAATTTTTACATACAAAGTATACAAATATGCATATAAGAGAAGAAGAGGGTCTAATCACGTTTAGAACGATAACAACTTTTTAAAAATCAGTTCGAAATTGTTTGAAATATAAGGTTTTAAATTTTTCGAATATCCGACCTTTGCCCCCTTATAGCGCTGTAATACAACTTGGCAAAAAAAAAGTTATAAACCATTTAAATAAGAGCAAAAGGCGGTCTACGACTGTATTTTTAGTGTTTTTATTTATTTGCATATAATCATAAAAAATAATTTTGTACCAAAGATCCTATTTCGAACTTCGAAGGCCCTTATCTCGATTTCGGAGGCTAACTTCGAAAAACGGAGAAATTACTTTTTTACCTATGACTCAATCTCTTAAAAAAAAAATTGGTTTGGTTAAGTGCCCAGCGGAGTGCTGTACAGTGTAATGATTCTAGTTACTTCATTTATGTACATATATTGTAACTATCAATATCTTATAAAGAGAAGTGTAAAATTTTTGTATCTAAGACTAATAAAGTTGGAAGGACGAAATTCGAGGATGTGGTAGTTTACATATTTGTCCTTGACATATATTTTTTTCAAAAATAAATATTGGAAATTTCCAAGGATATTCAAGGATAAAGTTTTAAAAGGACATTTTCAACATTTATTCGTCCTGGTGCAACAAAAAATAATTTTTTTTTTAATTCTACAGAATTACTTGTTACTCTACAATCCACCAAATCTTTTAAATATTTTTTGTATCCAAACATACCCTGGAAATTTCAAAGTCCTTTTAAAAAAACTCCCGGTGTCAGAGAGAAAAATTAAAAACGCAGTTATACTATATTTAACTCCCAGTTTTTAGAATATATTGACTTTTTCGCACCGTGTTATATTATGTGCCAAAAACAGACTGATAGCCAATTAAGCCGCACGTGCACACTAGAGTGGTCCAAGAAATCCTTTTTTTTATTATTATTCGGTGCTCACGCAAATTTGTGTTCCTTTTGCTAAAAAATGAAAATACATAACTTGATTTAAAAAAAAAGTAAAATTAGAGGTCCCTCAAGTCTATTTATGTCCATACTCGTTTTTCAATCCTCGCGTATGCGAAATCCTTGAAGAAATTTAAGTTTTGTAAGATCTTATAATATGTTTTCGAAGCCGCTGAATATACTAGGAAATTAATTTTTTCGATCAGGCTGCAACGTTTTAGATATTACGAAAAACTTAAAACCAAACAAGAAAAGGTTCCGAAATTTTACTTTAAAAGTTGATTATTTCTTAGAAAAAAAGTACTGAATTTTATGTCAGCGATGGTATTTATATCCACATCTTTAGCGAACCAAATGAGCCATCGCAGAGGATTTTACGTTCGTTACTGCTCGAGATATAGGCAAATTTTTGAACCTGAATATAGATGCGTGGCTAATACCTGTATTTAGAAAGCGTATCGCTTTAAGTTTTCGGCGTTTGCAAGATATTTTGAGGTGATATCTGATATTTTCAAGGTCACTAAGGGTGCTGAGTTAGTTTTTCTACGCCATGACCCGAGATATTGAGAAAAACTAAAAAAAAAAACAGAAAAAAAAAATAAAAAATGTTTCTTGATTCCTGAAGAGGTACCTTAGTAACCTTAATGGTGTTTATGTCGTATCGATTCTTATGTCAAAAGTTTTAGATTTTGTGGAAAAAAAAAATTTAATCATTTTCCATTTGGTTAGCATTATTAACTTGCATTAGCTTAATGAGTTCTAAAGCAATGAGTTCAGCAAGAAGTAGTAAGTAGTATTTTTGTTCTTTTTTTCTTTTTCAAACAGTTAGAAAGAATGTATAAACACCTCTCCCACTTAAATCGAATTAGAGAACAGCTGTTCGCTTAAAGTAGCATATCGGAAAATAAAATATTAACTAATTTAATAATATATTTGCTTGCAAATCATATATCTCAAATAATGTTTATATCAGACATTCTTCTTCTTCTTATTTGGCACTTCAACTGTTTGTCGGTTTGGGCCGAGACCAAAAAGCTTTTCCAATTGCTTCTCTCCTGCGCGAATTTGCGCTAGTTGGTTATCCCGAGCGCAGACAGGTCCTTCTGCACTTGGTCCTTCCATTGCGTTCGTGGGTGCCCTTGCTTTTGTTGTCCACCCATTGGCGCGGAGTCGAAGGATCTTTTCACCGGAGAGTCGTCATCCATGCGAACAACATGTCCAAGCGAACTCAATCGCTGTATTTTTATGCGCTTAACTATGTCCATGTCGTTAAAAAGCTCATACAGTTCGTCATTCCATCTTTTTCGATATCCGCCATCCATGAAAACAGGGCCGTAGATTTTGCGTAGAATAGTTCTCTCGAAAGCCCCCAAAGCCTTCTCATCTTTGTTCGACATCGTCGAAGATGAGAGATTTGTAGAGCGCGGGTTTCGTTCGTCGAGAGAGGGCTCTGCTTTTCAATTGCCTACCGAGCCCAAAGTAGCACCTGTTGGCAAGAGTTATTCTTCGCTTGATCTCCAGGCTGACGTTGTTGGTGGTGTTTATGGTGGATCCTATATAGACAAAGTCCTTCACTACTTTAAAGTTATACCTGCCAACAGTGACGTGTGTCCCGTAGCGCGTGGACTCTTTATATGTTGCCAGGAGGTACTTTGTCTTTCCCTCGTTCACCGCTAGTTCAACCTCTTTAGCTTCTTTTTCTAAACTGGAAAATGCTGCGGTTACGTCCCTTTGTTTCAGACCTAGGATATCGATATCATCTGCATACGCCAGCAGCATCGTTCTTTTGCTATATATGGTGCCGCTGCGATTCAGATTGGCAGCTCTTATTACGCTTTCCAGCATCAGATTGAAAAAGTCGCACGAGAGTGAATCGCCTTGTCTAAAACCTCGTTTGGTCTCAAACGGCGCGGAGAGGTCCTTCCCAATTTGGACGGAGCTGAAGGTTGTGCTCAACGTCACTCTACATAGCCGTATTAGTTTTGCGGGGATCCCAAATTTGGACATGGCGTCGTACCGGCAGCTCCTCTTCGTGCTATCAAAAGCAACTTTAAAGTCAACAAATAGATGGTGTGTGTCGATTTGCTTATCTAGTGTCTTCTCCAGGATTTGACGTGCTGTGAAAATCTGGTCAATGGTGGACTTAGCAGGTCTGACGCCACACTGATATCCATCAGCTGGTTCGTGAACGGCTTCAGTCATTCACACAGTATCGTCGACAGGACCTTGTATGCAATATTAAGAAGGCTTATTCCGCGATAATTGGCGCAAACGGCGGGATCTCCCTTCTTGTGGATTGGGCAAAGTACACTGAGATTCCATTCTTCGGGCATGTATTCATCAGACCAAATTCTGCTTAAAAGCTGGTACATACGCCCCACCAACTCTTCGCCACCGGCTTTGAACAGCTCAGCCGGTATACCGTCGGCTCCGGGGGCTTTGTTGTTCTTAAGCCGCTTTATTGCTGTTCTCACCTCGTCTAGGGCCAGTTGAGGGACGTGAGCTTCGTCCCTATACATTGGTTCGGGTTCTCCTTCATCAAACGCGCCATCTGTTTCGCCATTTAAAAGCAATGAAAAGTGTTCCCTCCATATCTCAAGTGTACTACGGACATCGGATACCAGGTTTCCATCTTCATCTTTGCAGGAGCTAGCCCCGGTCTTAAAACCATTTGATTGCTGCCTTATTTTCTGATAGCCGCGTTCCTGTCTGCCAGCATCTCAAGCTCTTCACACTCACACCTTTCTGCCTCTCTTTTCTTTCTCTTGAAAACGCGTCTCTCTTCCCTCCTTTTCTCCCGGTAACGCTCAATTGTCGCGCGTGTCGCCATTGGCTGAAGGGTAGCTTTGTATGCTGCGTATTTTTCTGCAGCAGCCGCGCGGCACTCATCGTCGTACCAGTTGTTTCTGCGTGGTTTGTAGTAACCAACAACCTCTTCCGCAGCGGTACGAAGGGATTGGGAGATGGTAATATTAAAATACAATCGTGTGCAAAATTTTAGTAAAATATCTTCAACACCGAGGGAGTTTTTTTTTTAAATAGTTAAAATTTAAGCAAAGTGTCAAGTACACATATCTCGAAAAGTGGAGCCAATCGGACAAAACTGGGGACGCCTGTGAATTTAGAGGGCTCCAGTTAAGTAAGAGCAACTATCAGCACCTTCGTTGAAAAAAAGATTATTTGATACCACGCTAGATATATTCTGACTACTAAAAGCGGCATCATTAAAAATAGCAATGCCCCTTGTTTGCTATTTGGAGTAGCAAAAGGGAGCGCAGGGTGCGCCAGAGATTTTATTTCCGGTGAAAAGAAAAGACGAGGAATTTCAAAATTACAATTACTTCCCAAATGATTTTATTGACTTTGTCAATGTTATTGTGGCTTATTAAAATTTTTATTTTTAATATTTTTTATTGAGCTTTGTACCACGATTGTTTATTAGTCTAGAAAAAAGAAGTCTGATGAGGAGATGTGGTGATATCCGAAATAGTGCTATAACTTCTACCGCTTAGACTTTGTTGCTTTTTCAATTTTTCCTAATAAACAATCGTGGTACAAAGCTCAATAAAAATATTAAAAATAAAATGTTAACAAGCCACAATAACATTGACAAATACATAGTTTAGGAAGAGCCTGCCTGAAACTATACAAAAAAGCAAATAAGCAAATGGATGTATAGAATTGACAACAACAACCACGCTGTCGAGTTTAAATAGCGGCAAATCAGCTGCACTTGATAGTAGTTGGTTGAATAAGGAAAATGAATTAGCAACAAGAGTTTACGGAATGTACATAGCTCAGTGGTTAACGCTTCTGACTTTGAACATTGATTACGCAGGTTCGATCCCTGCTGAAGTCTAAGAAAAAGAAGTCTGATGAGGAGATGTGGTGATCTCCGAAATAGTGCTATAACTTCTACCGCTTAGACTTTGTTGCCTTTTCAATTTTTCCTTATAAACAATCGTGGTACAAAGCTCAATAAAAAATATTAAAAATGATTTTATTGACTTCAATAATTCAATTTAGTATTAAAATAGCTAGGTCATTAAAGGTATGACAAAATTATTCCTGAGTGGCGTTATATGCAAAAGATGAAGAAAGGTGCGATGCGGCTGCGACGGCGCGTAAAAAGATACTGACTGNATTACAACAAGAACGCTATTTCACCTGACTAATTCACAATGGTGTACAGTAAAATGGCGTTGCCAGCCGCACGCGGATTATGAAACAATAAGCATTAATTGTACAATTCAAACGTTATTAATCGAATTCGATTAAATTTGGACTCATGTCCGCAACATGCCGGCCCGCCTGCGCCGGTGCCAGGTTGAGCAACTCTTGCAACTTCTCGAGGGTCAGCACCGCCCGGTTGAATAAATCGCGGATGCGCCGTTGGACCGAAGTATTGTCGCTTTGAGATTGCTTTGCGGCTGGTTTGACCACACGGCTGGCTAGCGTCGATCGTCCGCGGCGAACTTGTGCGTGCGAGTTAGTACGGCGAGTACTTTCCGGTGGTGATGATGGTGGACGATGCAGCATTGTGTGATACGCCTTCCCACATCGGTGACAGCTGGCGGCTGAGCTGCAGGAGCCGGTTGAATGCGACGTCGCCAAGCAATTGACGCAGTACTTGTGTACACGCGCAGACTCGTACCGCCCATCAGGCGTCATTGCTTGAAATGCGCGGCAAAACCGCAACGGATGATGGCGGCAGCAGAGGCGGCACTGGCTGAGCTCCATCGTATTCTTGGACATCTGTGGAAAGAAGAAAACATCGAAGACGGAATTAGTTCCATGCTATGGTGGAGTCAGCTAGAGGGAGGTGTAGGTGTGAAGTATGTAAAGATAGTTACTACAGAGGGGGCAGTAAACACAACTTNGAGGCATGAAGTATGTAAAGAGAGTTACTACAGAGGGGGCAGTAAACACAACTTTGCAATATTTCGAGTGATTGTTCCGGATTGAGTGTAAATATCAGCTACCCGAACATTATGATCATGACTGGGATGAAGTTTCACAACGCGCCCGAGTATTCACTCGTTTGGGGGTAGAAGGTCGTCTTTGACGACCACAAGGTCTCCCTCCTTAAGGTTGGGTTCTTGTCGCTTCCACTTGCGCCTTTTATGGAGTTCCTTAAGATATTCATTTTTCCAGCGCGTGCTAAATTGCTGATGAATAACCTTCAATTTTTGCCATTTGTTTACTAAAGACAGATTGTCAGAGTGGGGTTCAGGCCTAGAGAGGAGCGGGGCACCACGCAAAAAGTGTCCTGGCGTTAAAGCCAGCAGATCCGTAGGATCCTGGGACATTGGGGAAAGCGGCCTGGAATTTAACACCGCTTTAATTCGAATAAGGAGAGTGGTAAATTCTTCAAAGGTAAACATGTGATTTCCGGCTACCTTTTGTGAAATGGGTTTTGAAGCTTTTTTCAGCAGCTTCCCAGAGACCGCCCATATGAGGAGCATAAGGGGGGATAAACTGCCATGCAAATCCTTGGGTTGCGTATTTTTCGGCGATATCAGTAGCCGCTTCTTTAAGAAACTTGGAGAATTCTCTTTGCAGCGATCGCTGCGCACCTACGAAAGTTTTTCCGTTGTCGGAGGTAATTTTGTGGGGGAATCCACGGCGGCCGACAAATCGAGTAAAAGCTGCCTTGAACGCTTCCGTTNAGGTAATTTTGTGGGGGAATCCACGGCGGCCGACAAATCGAGTAAAAGCTTCCTTGAACGCTTCCGTTGTCAGATTTGAGCATAACTGTACTGCTTTGGTGGAGAAGCACACAAATACACACACATACGCCTTTGCGTGGGGAGCTCGTCGGAGGGTAGATGTTTTCACAAGAAATGGTCCAGCAAAGTCAACACCTGTGGTATGAAAGGGGACTGTATAGGTGGATCGTTCAGGGGGGAGCGCGGCCATTATCTGTGAACGCATCTTTTGTTTATGGATTGTGCAGACCTTGCACTGAAAAATACATTTTTTTATCTTTTGCTTCAACCTGGGGATATAATATTCTTGCTGCACCATTCGAATCATTAGTTGTTTGTCAGCGTGGAGAAGAGTTGTATATAGGAAATCGAGCAGTAGAGCACAGAGCTGTGAGTTTTATGGAATTATGATCGGGTGACGTTCATTGTAACTGAGAACTGCATAAGCTAAACGTCCATTCACGCGCAGAATTCCCGCTCTATCCACCATCGGATTAAGAGTCAGTAAAGGGCTTTTTTTGCTAATAGATTTCCCTGCATTTAATGANTAACTGAGAGCTGCATAAGCTAAACGTCCATTCACGCGCAGAATTCCCGCTCTATCCACCATCGGATTAAGAGTCAGTAAAGGGCTTTTTTTGCTAATAGATTTCCCTGCATTTAATGAGCTGATTTTGTTGATGTAGTACTGGCTTTGAATCTGAACGACAATACGCAATTTAGCTTGGTTTATTTCCTCGTGCGTTAAGGGGAGAGAAGTGGGTATCGGTTGCTTTCTAGCTGCGTTTATAAACCGATACACAAACGCTATGACTCGCAACGCTCGGGCAAATAGGAAAACCGCTCAAGTATATCCACTGATTCAATCGTGTGCAGGGATTCAATGCGTCGTTGTTCGGGTGGTGACGAATGTAGAGATGCGTTTTTTGGCCACAAAGTGGGGAGTTTTTGCAGCCATTCTGGGCCATTCCACCATAACGCGCATGTCGCCAGATCCTGGGGATGGCATCCGCGGGTGCCTAGATCGGCAGGATTATCTGCACCAGGCACATGCCGCCAAGTGGCATTGCTCACATTTTGTAGTATGAGCGAAATTCTATTGGCAACATAAGTTTCCAAGTATGTGGCGGTTTTTCTAACCACGCCAACACAATGGAAGAATCTAACCAGAGGTACAAGTCATGAGCAGGTAAATCTAGTTGGGAGTGAAGTTG
>NW_016169855.1:0-16718 GCF_001687245.7 Rhagoletis zephyria
AAAAGGGCTTGGACAGTAATTTTCGGTGAAGTGGACTTGTTTTTAAAATGTTGTCCTGAAAAATGGTTCTGAAAAACTAAAAACGTAATCATACCACATCTGAGCGATATTATCGCACACATGTAAAATTTTCAAACAGAGATTAGAGTTTTAGCTGGCATGGACCATCAGGATTTACAGCCATAAAACTCTACTTCTACGTTTTTTAGGCAAAAAGAACAAAAGGTGTGAGAATTCGTACCATAAAAAAAATACTAAGATACCTTTCCTTTAAATAAGAAACTCATTGCAAATAAAAATTACGGAAAAATTAATTTTCTTTTGCTTTGTGAATACTGATTCCACATATGGACGTATCTCCAAAGATAGAAAATGTAGGTTTTTTCACACAACACACAAATGCTTAAGAACGCATGGAAAAAAGCTAGCAACACAGAGCGATAAGTCTGTAGCCAGTGCCAGCATTTTCTCACAATGTGTCCACAATTTCAGCGTTAACTCTGCACGTCATTTTCTCCATACTAAGTATTGGCCCTTCTCTTGGCCCGTTTTGCTGATTGAGCTAACCTCATTTCATAGCTGCTGCTGTCTGTTTACCGGAGACCTTTATTTATACGAGATGACATATTTTATATGTACATATATACGTGTGTATGTTTGTAACCATACATATATGTATGTGTGTGAATGTACAAACGTGTGCCGTTTTACTGTATATCGTCCGCTGACAGCCACTTAAGTGCGGCGCCTGTGGGACGCCAGCTTCTTTACTATGCTCCCTCAGCGCGTTTTCGTAAACAATCAACAAAGTAAGCAGAGCTGCGCTGCGCTAAAAAACTAGCAAAAAGTAAGCAAAAATTTTTTCATGTACATACATACATATATATATTCATATGGGCATATGTACATTCTAGTAAAATATATAAGCAGCTTTTTGATAGAAACTGTTGGTACTCGAGTGGCTCAGAAACAATTTTATCTTTGATTGTTCAAAATTATTTGTACTCATATGTACCTACGGCCCGTGATCAGTTTTGACTGGTTTTGGCTTTTGTAATGTTCTTTATTTTTTTTATAAATGTGTATAACAAAAACCATATCGCTAGCTTAGAGTGAAAATACAATTTTTACAAATTTTACAAGAGAGGAAAAAACTTCTTATACATAGCCATTTTTTCAAATATTATGCCAAACTTTGAAGACAACATTTTGGGTGATTAAAGCAAAGCCAAATGCCATACGAATGAAAAGAGTTCGATGTTGATTAAAATATTTCGTATCGTTTTGGTCTTATAGAACTTGTCGCGCCTCCTTTTGACTTGGCAAATTTACCTTACATTACATATAAGCGGGAATAAATGAAACAAGTGGATACCTTAATTCTCTTAGGGACGATGTATTTTTAATTTCTCTTGCTTTCAATATTAAAAAGTAAGCTTTCTCAAAATGTGAACTTAGCAACTTTTCACTCTAAGCTGGCGATATGAGCAAACCTCACGCTTATCTTAGGAAATGCACTATCTTCAGTTTTGTATAAAGAATAAACATAACCACTCGTGTTCATACATACATAAATATATCCGTGTTGCGTATGTAACGTATACGACCCGTAGCACCAAACGCAGTTATCTAACACCTTTACTCGCACGCCTTAACTTAACCCTTTCAGTGGTTTTGTCCAATAAAATCTACATTTCATATGGCTGCACTAAAATGCGACTGATAAACTCCCCTTTCATCTTATTCATTTTGTATTTTGCCTATTTTCTTTGGCAATCTTTCTATTTAGTAGCACTTCAGAAATTGGTTGTAACAAAATTAGTTTTTAGTGTTTTTTTTTTTTTAAGTTTTAGTATTGTGACTATCCCACAGGTAAAAACTCGTAGCTCGAAGACCAAGTGATAACCAGCATAACTTTTTAAAATTAAAACCAATATTTTTTGTTTATATTTCACTGAAACCATATGGAAATGAGGTTGAATTTAACTTCGTAGTTTTTACTTTTTACAAATTTGAGTTGCCCTTACAAATATATCTGGCAAGTTTTAACCTTTGAACGGTAAGCTTACCACAAAAACAAAATATATTTTTCTATTCTTTAGGGGGTTGACTTTTCCTGTTATACAAGCTTTTAGATTTTTAGCTTACCGCAAATTTTTTTCAAAACTGAAAGGGTTAAAAGCCATATTATTTAAAAGTCATTAAATATTGGCGTTTAAGATTTTTATACTTTATTCCTAATGCACGTACGTATATATATAACATTCTTCATGTATATAAGAAATTTTAGAATGAATTTCGAGTTTGCCAATAAAAATTGTAAAAAATGGAATTTTTCCTTTCTCAAATCAAAGTAATCTATTACTCAATGTAACACTTTTTTATTTGGTTACACTAGATTCGTTTGTTTTGGCAAGAAGCACATTTTTGCCATTTAATTCTAGCTTTTTGGAGTACCTTAAATTATTTAAATTAAAAAAATCATAAAATTTCAAAAATTACAAAATAACTTCGTGATACACACGTGAAACTTCACAGATATGTTGTATTTGGTGCCAACGTCCATTGCCTATTATTGAAAAAAAAAAAAAACAAATGATGATTTTTTCGAGTGACAATGAAAAAATTAGTAATTCCGTTATTTTTTCCCCTAAACAAACATTTTAAGGCTAAGATTATTCAAATACTGGATTTTTTAATTTTCCTTGTTTCTGGAACTCCACTTATTACAATACATACAAGAAGATTACTTTAACGTTTTTTTTCTTCTGGCGAGAGAAGGGAGTGTCACTAAGAAGAGCAACTCGTGATATTTGCTCATATACACATGTAGGTATGTAAATCCAAATGTAAAATTTTGTACTATAGTTACAAAATAAAACAAAGTTTTATCAAAATTCCAAGCTTTTTAATAAGAACATGTAGAAAAATATTTGATATCCAGTTTCATAGCTTGTTATATGTATGTAATGCAAAAAAAGTGAAATTTTGAAGAACATAAAAAATTCCGCTGATTTGTTGTAATTTTCTTTGCTGACAATATTTTTTTTTTAGTTTCCTTTCTTTTGCAATGAGCCGTTTACATTTTCATTTTAATCAAGTTGAGCGAATAAATATTTTTTTGATTAGTTGTTATTTGAAAAAAAAGTGAAACTAATAGCCGAATACTGCTGACAAGGCCTTTGCATATAGAATATTTCCATATTCCAAAATTATTTTATTTAATTTTTTCTAGAGCAACATGAATGAAGTGAACACAATTTGGAGCTCCCAAAATAAAATGAAACTTAAATATTTAGTGAAAAATATTTGTTTGCAAAGCACATAAAACTCAAAATGAAAGCGTAGCCATTATTTTGAATCTAAATTAGAATTAACTTTTAATCGCTGTTTTGTTGCTAGCTGCCGCAAAAAATATGTGAACCTTTATTTTCGTATAGTATTTATTAGCGGGCTACGATTTTCTGCTATTATGCCATGTAGAACGCTTATTTCACAGCAGTTTTAAAATTCATTTCAGCATAAAATTTAGAAACAGGGAAAAACAATCAAATTTGTATAGAAAGTTTTTACAGCTAAAAAATTATTCGAAGAGCTGACTTTACAGAGTGTGCAAGCGTAAAATATTAGCTGCCGAAATTCAATGAAAAATGTTTGAATACAGAGGAGTGCAACATATACATACCAGCTATGAATTAATGCAAATTTAAAATTTCTACTAAATACCAATTGAAATTCAAGCATCCAAAAACCCAGACATACTTACCACCGGCATTTGTTGAAGTCTGATTTTTGTATAAATGTGCATAGAAATTTAAGAACAGCCATCTGATAAGCCAGCTAGGCGACATGTCAACTCGACAGACGAGAAAAGGATACTGACACATGATGCGTATTTACCTTGACAAATGTCAATGTACGTACCACTAAAAACACTGCCAGACATGTGTAATTTGGCATGTTTGTGTCAACGAGAAGTCATACAAACACACGCGTGCGTTCCTACATAGCCTTCATTGTGTTAGGAAAGAACAAAAGCCACCCACTTAACATTAGCACTACATTGCCACCATTACGTCAGCTTACCAAACACTTTATTTAAAGTCACACTTTTACGTGCATATTTATATGCTTATGTAAGGGCTTTGTCATGCCTAAAAAGTCGCTCATTTATTTACATATATATAAGACAACGGTCGACAATTTACAGTGGATTTCTGTTTTACAGCTCGAACTACACGAACATCTGCTGTGTGAAAGGGTTAAGAAGCCTAATGTTCAGGCACTCAGTTCAAGCTGAACAGTTGCAAATGTCTGCCTTTATTACTTCCTTTGGGTTTTGTTGATTGAAGGATTATGTAGACATTCTTTTTGCTTAAAAAATATTCCTTTTCGACGTTGTCATGGCTTCCATTTACATAGTTACATTTACACATATGCACATACATACATACACAGATTGAGGCCGCTTTTATATCTCTCCAACAAATACTAGAATCAATTATTTTTGGGGATGATGAGAAATTGCAAAGAGGAAGTATAAATTTATTTTATTTTTATTGAAATATGTAGTTGTTATTGAAAAAGATTTATTATTAGCCAAAAATAAACCAAAGACAGATTGTTAGAAAAAAGATTAAATTCAATGAAATATTTATTTCGTTTTTAACTGAAAATAAAGCTACATTTATTTTCTATTGAGTATTAAATTTTTACATGAAACTTACTTTACCTAACAAATAGGATTTTATTTACTTACTAGCAAACCCGGCGAACTCCGTTTCGCCACCAGATAGCTTCGTTTCTTGTAACATTTCGTTTGGGGATTAAAAGATGAAGAAAAATTATTTTTTTTTTGTTTTATATTTGAAAAGGAAAAATTTTATTTCATTTCACAACAGTAATGCATTCATTTCGATTACAAAAATGAAGCGTAATTTAGTTGAACTTCTCTAAGTAAAAAATCTGAATCGAAGCGTTATACGTGTCCGCAAATTATCTGTTTCATTGAAGTGCTCTTTGGTAAACCACATTTTTTTGTTTTTTGGTCTGTCGTTAACACAAACAAAGCGGATGGTTTCCCAACTCGTGAACACGCAACGTATAGCTGCCCATGTGAAAAACAATGATTTTCAAAATTTATCCCGCAAACACTAAGCGATTGGCCTTGCGACTTGTTAATTGTCATTGCGAATGCAAGGCGAACCGGAAATTGCAATCTTTTGAAGTCAAACGGAAGATCAGTCGGAATCATTGGTATTCGAGGAGTACATACATTTTCACCTGCGTACTTTCCGTTAATAATGGTTGCCTCAATCAAATTCGGCATAAGTTTTTTCACCGCAAGTCGAGTACCGTTGCAAAGTCGCGGTGGATTCAAATTACGCAATATCATAATAACTGAACCAACTTTGAGTTGCAAGTTATGTGGTGGAAATCCTGGTAACTCCAGAGAGTTCAAAAACTCTGTTGGATAATTTACAACATCATCGGAATTTGTTATGGAATCAACGGATTTGTATGTCACCAAATTGCCATAGATTTTTGATTGAATGGTGAAATTCAGTGCGTGTACATCATTATTCTTTGCGGCGAGAATTGCTCGTTGACTTAACCAAGCATAATTCTGATAATTCTCACTAATGTTTGGGAAAACATTTTCAATAAGAGCTAATTGAGAGTCTACAAATCGGCAAAAGTCGTTGGTAAGAGTAATTAATCCAGTTGTCGCATCAACTGGAACTTTTCTATTTCCAACAGCTAACAATTGTTTGGAAAATTGTGCAGCACGACAATTTCTCGTGATGTAGTTGGATCGCCAACAATNTACGAAGCCCGAGCCCTTTCCAACGAATGCAAAACCGTGGGAATCGGTTCGGCGGTTCTTGAGTTATAAGATTACCAAGGAAATGTAACTTCTTTTTATATATATAGATTTAAAAAATAACGTTACAATGTAAAATTTCTACAGGGCCAACCTAATAGGATTACTAGCGAGTATCATTCATAGCTGTGGAAATAATTTAGGTTTTTAAGCCTGTTGCAATGGGGTACGGTGTGATATCTGGGTATGCAGATAAAGTTGCTCGGGGCTAAACTAATTTTCTATTCTTGAGTTTACGCTCCCTCACCCGGGACAACGACGTGCGCAACCCATCTGTGAATGCGGTAACCAATCCGTGTGGGGCCTTGAGTTGCGGCAGAAAGAGGGAGTTCAGCGGACGTACTTCGTTGCACGTTAAACAAACCTTTTACGATATTTTCCTTTTTCGATGAAGACGCTGGCAAACATTTTATGGGCTATTATTTTCCCAGTTTTTCGTTAGTACAAAGGCAGACATCACCATCATCGAAGAGACGAGATGGACCTGGAAAATCTAACTTATGCCCAAGAAATCCCAAAGTAAAGCCAATGACCCGAAATAGTTCCGAAAATTCCGACAATCTCGAAATTTGGAAATAGTTAGAAAAATACCGAAGTAGTTCAAAGAAATATTTTATTAAGACATAAGTAGTATTTATTACAAAGTACCATTGTATCCAGTATTTACTAAAGCAAAAGTCTCTAAGAAATTCTGGTGTTTTGTTAGGATAAACTTTTATTCATTTATACTTTTATGCTAAGTATTTAGTGCTGTGAAAATAATAAGTGCTTAGCATTTAGTAAATACATTTTTTCAACACTGGTTTTTAATATATTTTTATGTACAATAATAAATGTTACTAGCTTACCTCTTAAGCAAAAACTTTTTCATGAATTACTTCAATTGATTTTTATTTTCGTTTGCCTTACATTTGTCACAGTCATTAACCTGAACATCTCCCACAAAAAGTATTATTTCAATGATATATCACAAAAACTAAAGCAATTGGTTAATGATAGAAAAAGTTAACATTTGTTTAATGTGGACCGATTATTTTCGATTTCGGCTAGAAATAGACTCCCTAGACGACGTTGATCAATGCTCTGCAAGAAAATTAATGGGCCTCTGCGAGCCAAAGGGAAGCTAAAGATATCTGAGGTATTCAGGGTTAGAATCTTTTCAAGTTGTTCCGACATTTTTCAGATAACTTGCTCTACAAAATATAACGAAAATCTCTGAAAATCTTTGAAGAACTGTAAGTAGCAGCCGTAGTACCAACATATGTAAATATCTTTTTGTATCCCTACTCTCTTGGTGAACGGGGACAAAACGAAGTTTTTCCTTTCATCAAGCAAGCAGTCAGCACATGCGCGGATGGGCACCAAAGTCCCGGCTGGATGTTAAAATCTCGAATTTATAGATAACTTTGTATCCTATAACTATTGTATGCTTAAACAAGTGGATCATTTTAGTAGCCATTAAATAAATAAATCTTTTGACAGACATTTTGCATCTGATAAGGGAGATTGAGTTTTTGCATAAACTGAAGAAAATGCACTCTTCATAAATTATCTTTGGCATGAATAAGTCATATTTATTTGCCTACCATCATTTAAAAGATAAGCCACGTAATTTCCATAAAATCCTAATTTGTCTGCAAAAGTGTAAATGAAATTCAAATAAATAAACAATGCTTGCAAACAAGTTGGTCAATACATATTTACATTTACAACACACACACACACACACGTGAATACATACATATAGCCATGCGTAGGTATAATTAAAGCTTTGAGTTATGAATATTTATCTTAATCTACCCCTAAATCCATCATATTTGCAAAATAATGCATCACTTTTACATTTATGTATGTACTCACATGTGTATGTGTTTCCTCGACGCCGTTGTTGTTGCTTTTATTGTTGTTGTCGTTGAGATAATTTATCTATGCATCTAAATTTCATGCAGCTGTCATAAATTATATTTTCCTAAGTGGTTAACGATGTTACAAAGGCGATAAGAACGAAAGGCACACTAACAAAAACACCTGTCTGCAGAAGAGCTTACTTACGCACGCACTCGTTCGCCTGGCTTCCAAAGCACATGTATGTATGAAGGGTGAAGTGCGCAAAGCTCGCAAGCAAGGACGTCTAGCGGAGCTGCAACAGACAGTAGTAGGGTGCACAACGTCGTCGGCGACGTTCAGATAGCAGTGATGACATCGACTCCACAACATACATATTTATGTATGTATGCATGTAGTTAATAGTGTGCGCTTACAGGCATGGATAGTAAATACATATATGCATACACATGTACATACATATGTATGTAGGTATATATAAAAAGTAATAATGTAAGTAGAACAAGCAATATAGTGGGGTCATTGCTGGCCCAGCGGTGAAGAAAGCGGGAGTAATCACTTTTTTGCTTGTGTGGCTAAATGTCTATTTTTCAATTCTCTTGCATTAGGGCTATTCTCGATCTGGATCACAGTGTCTTCTTCGTCTTCTTATATGGCCGAGTACAACAAAGCATGTCAGTCGTTTCTCTTCTGGGCCAACTGACGAGGACGGAAGAGTCGTGATTGAGTACAGCCGTTCAATTCCTGATTGGCTAATTTTGTTGTTGTTTGAACACATGAAATAGCAACAATTATGCTATTCCAAGCACCATGCTAGACAGTATGCATCGCATCGTGAATACCCCTATTGTTTTTATCGCCTGTTACCGCCGTACTTTGCGCTTGAGTATGCGTGTAGATATGTATATATGTAAATAAACATTTCTGACGTAAATGCAGGTAAACAAAACCAAATTGCACTTCTGTTCTGAACTCTGCTTTCATTTCAGATCTCTGCCAATTCTTTTTGCCTTTTCACATTTTCTGCTGTCTTACTTACTAGTTGTTTGTTTATCTATTTATTTGCCTTGTTGGTTGTGTACCGATGCTCGGTAGCGACTGTCTGCTCTCTGGTACAGACACTAGACGCGGCGCTAGTTGCACTTGTGTGAGGGATGTATTGACTTACTATATAAAACATATACATGCATATATAAATATATGTTGTTCACATAATCCTTTGAAATTATACACGAATATAGATGTTGATGTTCACGTAATTCAATAATGGTCCATACATCGATTTTCAACGATGATTCGGATATCTTTTTTTTTATTTTGTTATTTGCATTAATTTCTTATAGGGAAAACGGTCTCAAAATTTAACATAAAATTCTTCTAAGTTTTAAGTAGCACATTCCTCTTAATAATTATTAATATTATAGTAGAAAAACTTCGTTTACCAAATCAAATTAAGGAGCACATGAGCTTTACTTTCGCTATATCTGCCAGACTGGCGAAAGGAATCGCGGCTCGTGAAGTTGGAGTTGCATCGACTGTAAGTCCGGATATCGACATAAGATGTGGTCAATTGATGCCCCCTCTTATTATGTCTTTATTCGAGAAACAGAAAACAAATCAACAATTTTGAGAAATTTTTTCTGACTTTATGTCTCTCTGTAAGTTTGTACGCGCATCACTCGAAAACTGATGCATGAAGTTTTCACTGATGAATTGCTAGAGGTCTAACTTAAAATAGGAGGAAAAAAAGTTAGAGAGTTGCCACATGTAGGAAAACTGTAGTTTAAGTAAATAGATAAGATAAAGTTTAAAAAGACGAAAATATTTTTACGGAAGATTGCCAGCTATTTGATAATTTAACTCAATTAAATTGATAAAATAAATTATATACTGCCTACCTTTAGTTTAAACACTTTGAAGTATTTCTACTTACTTTAGGATTGTATTAACTAAAGGTGGGCATCAAACTAAAGAATTTTAGGAAAGAGAACTGACGAAAATATTTTTGAGGACGGTTGCCACATTTTTGAAAATTTATATTTAATTAAATTGATAAACTAAATCAAATATTACAATACGGGTATTAAAATAACAGGTTTAAGAAAGTTTACTGTTGAAAATATGTTTGAAGCGGGTTGGCCTCTACTTCAAAAATTTAATTCAGTCAAATTGATAAAAAAAGGTAGATATTGAATTTGTTCGCCTTTGAAGAAAGTGCGCAATATGAAGACTGGAGTGATAAGAATATAAATTAAATTCCCATGAGAAAGTCGATACCTTACCTATTTTCTAAGTACCTTCGGAAATTTATTAACTTCATAAAGCTCTTTAAATCTCTTTAATTTTTTAAGAATGATGCCATAAGAGTTTCGGGAGGGAGGTGCAACACAAAAATACTTTGCGCAATAAGGCACGCCAGTTATTTCATAGTATTTTAATAAAAACCAAAATATTCGAATACAAAGAAGAGAGGGCCAACAATTTTGAATGAGCTATTGCAGCTGTCTGCCTATAGAAATAGTATTTAAATATAATAATAACAAAACAACAAAAAATTAAAAAGCAAAAATAAGTTTGCTTTTGCAAGCTTCTGTTTTTTTAACAATAAAAAATAAGTACATACTCAAATACGAATTTTACAATAGTCCCAACAGTGGTGCGGTGACACACTACTGAATTGGGAATTGAAAATGTTTAAACAGACAAAGGACCATTGAAAGAAAAATGTATGCTTTGTCGTTTTGCGAAAAGGGCGCAACTGTGAATAGCAAAATGATATGGTGGCTTGCCTACGCACAGCATGCGGCAGGAGCTTGCGTTTTCTGGACAATGGCCCTATTATTGCGTTGGTTTCCACACATGCGTACTCTCCCTTTGTTGCCGTTCAGTGAAAACAGCCATGCACAGAAATCAACAAGAGTTAAATTTTATTTTATTTTTTTTTTGGCTGTTTTAATATTTTGCTACTTAAATTTTATTTTGGGTTACGCACTGAAGGTCAGCGAAAGTTCGACTGATGAGCTGCTGGCGTTTTTGTAGCCCGAAGTAATTTTGGGCTCTTTAAATGGCCTGATTGTGGCCCAAAATTGGCCATGACACAGCGCGCCTGTAATGAGCTGACAAGTGCAGTGTAAATGAGCTAAATGAAAAACTTTTTGAAAATATTGAAATGAAAAATATGAATGAACTATTGAAATGAATAACCTTGTAATTGCAGCAAGTTCATGCTTGAGTAAATACAAGGCGAATTCATATTGGGTGGTGTTACCGGAGTAGCTGATTTCAAGGCGAATATTGCTGATTATTAAAATGATAGATATGTTTGTTGTATATTTTTTTGTGTTCTGGTTGTCATCGTGCATATAATTTGTTATTGTAGTTTTTGGTTTTTTTGCTGCCGCTTAAGTATTTGATAGACTAGATTAGGGGGGGAAAAGTCGCTCCCATATGTTTTATGAACTTACGAGCCGGTTTGGTTCATTTGAGAGCGATGTAAATGAGGGATGCCAGCTACTCCTAAGGTAGCAACTTCTGGCTCTTTGACTATTTTGGGAGCCAAAAATGTACATATCCGTGGCTTGGATTTAATGCGTATATTTGTACGCAATAGTTGAAACGTATTGTCAATTGAACTACATATGTACCTATATTTAAAAACAATCACAAGTAATTAAGTTTCATATTTGTACGAAAAAGTATTGAAGTTAGAAATGCAGAAAGGTATTCAAATTCAATTTCCAAAACATTAAGGTTCCCACACTTCAGTCTACCACCATTTATTCTGACAGCCGCAAGACGATTAGAGAGATACCTACAGCATCTCCTCGAAGATGAAATTTGAATGTGGGAAAGGCTCTGAATATAAGTATTAAAGATAGATAGGCAAGGGTACACACAGTTATTGGATAGGCTATCCCGCAAAAGTTTCATGCTGTAGCTGCAGGGACTGGCTTAACTGACTGGATCTGAGTTTACTTATCTGCAAATGCGCTCTAAAATTTACTTTACTTTCAGCAAGAAGGAAAAAAGCGCAAGTTAGATAATTTTCTTGCCTGCTTTGAATTGTTATTTTATAAACAAAATGAGAGCATTCAGGAACACGGCATTAATATTTTGAAAAGTAAATACATATTTAACTTGTAAAAAGAGTATTAATTTTAAAGTGAGATTCTACCCAAGGAGCTGTTATTTAGCTTTTGAAAAAGCGGTAAAAAAAGTTTGCTCAATTTGCATTTTGTTTCAACAATTCGACAAAGTTCAACTGTTAAAGCAATAATTCAAACCAAATTTCCTTTTTTCTTTTGGTTTATCCGCCCTCCCCCTCGACGTCCATCTGTCAGCCTCGCAGGTATTTGGTGAAAACGCAAAGTCTCTCAAGCACTTGAACACGTTTCGCTTGTCCTTAAAATATGCACGCTGTAAAGACAACAGCAAAACGTTAAAGTCCCATAAATTCATGCCTAAACTCTGATAGGCAGCACGAACTTTGTTGAATTCCAGCCTGAATTTGTTGACTGCCGATTTGGCCAAATCGTGTGCCTCATTTTCGCCCTTCTCCATCCGCCGCCTTAATCCAGAGTTCAAAGGCAGACGCCTCGCAATAGATTTCGCGTTTCAAGCAGCACTGCGGGACCAATAATAATCGCATAAAAACGACGTCAGTTAGTTGCTGTGCGAAATATGCAAAGCATGCGCTGAGCTAAGCAACAACAGCTGCCAAGTGCAAGCAACAGCAGCTGCTGGGAAGCTGAGTGCCAAAGATCAGCGAATGTCAAAAGCAAAGTCTACGCTTCAGCTGGAATGTTCACATATGCGTTTGTGCGTGTGTGTGTGAGAACCACTTTGAACACCCGCGCCTAAATACGATGATGAATCCTGGCAGTGGCAATTTGTAGGTCAAACAAACGGGAATGCCTGCCTGTGACCCGCAAATGCCATGCATTTTTGGCTATTCTGAGGAGCCCTATTGAGCGCATGAGGTATGCAACATGTATGTACATTAGGGGGGTCCAAAAATGTATGGGAGAAAAGTAAAATCGGAAATTTAATGCTCTCACCCCCTAGGATTGTTCTATTTTAAAATCAAAATATATTTAGAGGTCGCTCAAAGCGCTCAAAGTTTCCCATGTATTTTGTATGGGGAAAAAAAGACTTTTCGTAGAAATGGCATAGAATCCATGAAAATCAAAATTTTTCAATCCGAAAACTCTGCTTCTCTTCAGAGGACTTCAGAGAATAATGCCCAATTGTTTATTTAAACGTTTTTTAATTTAAACTATTTTTTCTTTTTTTCTTTTGTATATTTCTGTTTGTATATTTGATTTTTTTTTTTGGATATTTCGGAGACCCTTAAAAAATAGTTAAAATTAAAATTTTTTTACTTTTTTGGACCACCCTAATGTACATACTTGGCGGAACTGCCCGCAGGATATAACGTGAAATTGGGTACGGCAGTAAAGCATGCAGGACACCAATGACAAACAATAACGGTGATGTTGCGCGTGGATGTTTGTTTCGTCGTCTAAGAGGAAGTTTTTGTTTTTTTTTAAACAATTTTTGGCGGAAATATTCAAATGCGTGAACTCAGGCGGATGTTAAGTTGTTGTTATGCGCTTACAAGTTTCACAATAGTAGCCACATCAAACGGCGGTTGTATCTCCCTATATACGTGTGTGCATTTGTACGACCACGGAAGGTTGTTGCGTATTGCTTGTCCTAATCAGGGGGATTGTCCGCTAAGTTTCGATGATTTTATTTCATTGAATTATTTAGTGATGTCGTACAACCGCATTGGTCGTCTGTGAAGAACTTATGCCAGCATGTTGACGTCCTCGTATATATCTACTTCCTTACTCGCTTGCTAAACCACAAAAATTTATTTAAGCGTAAAATATACGACAGGGAGTTTAAAAGTCATATTTTTTTAACGTGTATGTCTGCATTTTTACTACGTTCGCTAATTGCAATAAAACCTTTATATGCTGAAAGTGTGGCAGCTTGTTTGCTGGTAGTTCAAAATAAATTATTTAAGATTTACATGCAGCAAAATCCCTGGTTACTTATTTAATGTTGTGTTAAAAATTCATATAATGAATATGCAGGAGAACCTTAGAGGCATTTTTCTTGTGTTTTGGATTTGCTTCGAACAAAGGAGCGAAATATTTTACACTCACAGGAATTAGTAAGCATAACCAGCCGAAAAATTAGTGATAAAGAGGCCTTCTGGCGGTTCCTCGTTTTGATATTTCGAAGCGATTGTTCAACCGTGCTTGATTCTGTACTCCTGTTTGCGATGAAATTTCTCTGCGTTTATGTGGAAGTAAATTCACACATTGATGTAACGAAAAAGCGACACACACATTGGGATCTTTTTCAAACGAAAAAGTGTCAAAAGAAGATAGGGGATAGTATTTAGGAGTGTGGGTCAGGTTTAAGGTTAAGATTAAGATCGAGGCTGAGATTAGTTATAATGCTGACTTAGTGCTGAAATTTAAAGTTCGAAAACATCAACGAAAAGTTCTAAACTTCGCTTGCTATTAGGAACAGTGTATATACAAGTACTAGCACGAGAATGGGTCGAAATATTTACACAAAGCGAAAAAAAAAATAAAACACAAAAGTTTAAAATAAAATAAAACCTTGACTTTAGAGCGCACCCGAGGTGAGGTCCAACCAAAACGTTACGAACGCATTCGCAGTACCTCCTAAGCTGCCGGGAGGTTTCAACCCAAATCAGTTGAACATCATTAACCGGCCGTCTTCCCGCACGTGTTGTCCGGAAAAAGTTCGAAGCATACTTTTTCTCGCATGCCGAGCGGTTTGCGAGATCTCACATGCTTTCAGCTATCAATTTTGTTGTTTGACAAGTATTTTCTCATTTCGTGGAATTCTTCTGAGTAGAAATATCAGTATGTTATAATTTTTCCGTTTAAAGTTTGTATCCAACTTATTCGAAAGTAGATCTTTTTCAAATACAATTTCAAAAAAAATAATAAAGAAGGTCAAGACTTTAATATGAAAGGCCATATAAATATGGCGGTAATCTATATTTTCATAAAAAAATAATAATTACAAAGGTTTACAAAAAAAAAATGTTTATGCTTATGAAACAAAACCTATATCCCTGCGTTATTTGCTACGCTGAATGCGAATCCGAGGTTCGTTAGCCTCCAACACGTCAGATTCATGGTCAGTTGAAGGTCAATTAGGGAAATATTCATTGAATAAACGTGAAAACTCAATACAATACCTCTGAATTTGACCTTGGAATGATCTTGGTATGACTTCTGGATGACCGTGAGGAGTCAAGGGCTCCTCATATTCCGATTCAGCGACAAAAAAAAATAAAAATTAATTTGACCTATTTGACCCTCTGATGACCACGAACCTGACATTAGGAGGTTAACATACCTCAGATTCCAGTTTAGCGAGTCTAAATCCCCGTATATATAAATTTGCGGGTTTATCAATCAATTTTTCCCTATTTGACCTTCAACTAACCACGAACCTGACGTGATGGAGGCTAACGGACCTCGGATTCGCATTCAGAGTGTCGAATAACTTTAGTAACGCGTGGGATCTACAGGAAACTTTTTTATTGTTTATGGATTGGGTAGAGTGTCAAGGCATTCATTTTCAGTTTCATTTTGAGGATAAATATCCTGTGGATACTAATTGCACCGTTAAAAAAAAATTTTCACAAGGCACGCAACGAGTCGTTTACTTCGATTTTTTATTTTATCTTACTTCTGTTGCTTTGGAAACACACATTTTTGTCTACACGTTTAAAAGGTTTAAAAGATGCTCTAATATAGCTTCCAAAAAAACGCCTTGTGGAAAAAGCCCTTCCTGAAAGCATTAATTTAGAAGCGCACCTAAGTTTGCCGACTGGGTATTTTTATTCATGTATTGCACTTCAACTTTGCAGCAGTAAGGTTCTCCCTCTCCACCCTCAATTGGAATTTAGTGTGATGCTCCAACAGTTTAATGAAGTCATTGTTCGAAAATTTGCAACGAATTCCTCATTCAACTCAATAATTTTGCGGGTGCCGTTAATAAGTACTTACTACAGAAGTTACTACAGCACTAAGAAAGAGAGAATGAAAGAGGTGAATTTACTTGTACTATTCACTTCACTTTGGTAAACGAAAGGCCGTTTACATTTGATAATACTTAATTATAGGGAAGAGTCGTTGGGAGTTGCACACTTTATCTAATTTATATAACTTTTTATATTGTATAAAAATTGGTGTCCAGAAATTAATTTTCGGTTAGATACTAAGGGCTTGTCTCTCCAACTGAACTTAACTTAGTTTAGCCAAACAATTTTTTGGACTTAGTCAAGAATAAGCTAAATGAGAAGTAGGCAAACTTTTGGCTTATGCCCAAAAATTTCTAAACTAAGTTAAGTTGATTTGGAGAAACCAGCCCTAAGTGTCTAAAAATTAATGTCGAGTTATTGAGAAATTATATTTCCAGTTTGAAAAAAGTTAATTATGTTCATATTTCGGTTATTGCGCGCAAAATTTTAATTGCATTGCATTGTGTACGCCGCCTATTGTATCGCCGAGTATACACTAAAAATTTTCCCATTGATGTAATCGCGGAAACCAACTTGAAACGAAAATGAGTTGCCAAATTACTTTCGCATGCTTAAAGATATTTACAAAATTGTACTTATTCTCTTTCTTGCTTAAATTAAACCTCAAGCCGTCAGCTCACAGCTCTGCTGTCCCGCAACAATGTCAGTGTAAACAAACACTTAGCAAGTAATTAGTGCAAGGCAGTTAAGTAAACAGCTCCTATTTCTATTACACAAAGCTCCTTACTACTCACTCCCACACTTTGGTTAAGCCAAATGCTAGAGAGCAATAATGGTTCGACATTTTCCCTCCGTTGCGCACAGTAGCTACGTTCACATGTATGAGTGTGTTCATGAGCGTATTAGCGTCCACTGAAGCGCAACAAAAGTCATTAAAGTTACTTCATC
>NW_016169856.1:0-16718 GCF_001687245.7 Rhagoletis zephyria
GGAAGGTTTCGGAAGGGTGAAAAAACATATATTTAATACTTGCGCCGCGGCCGCCGTATATTAATGTTCGGCTCCGCCCGAACTTAGACTTTCTTACTTGTTTTGGTTTCAGCTTTTGCTGCAAACCTCTTTTGATTATACTGACTTTTTAAATGTACATAGCAATGACCAGTGTTGCCAACTTTTGAGTCACAATAAGCACCAAAACTTGGAAAAAAGCATTTTACCACACTAAACTTTTTTTAAAGGATACTTTTTTCATAAAAGTAACAAACAGTATTTTCGAGTAAAATTCAATACACAAAACTAAGACTTTAAATAAATAGAAATAAATGAATAATTGGAATTTAAGATTTTTATCAACCATGATTGCATTTTAGTGCATTTAAATTTGTAAATTTTTGTAAATTCAGCGCTGCCACAGCTTAAAATGTTCCAAACTATTTCATGTTTAACTATCTATGAGAAATTTTAGTTCAGAAAGAATACGAAAAAGAGCACTAGGCACTAAACCACTTTTTTTTTTTGCGTTTTATTTTTCCAAAAGCACTAAATCTAGTGCTTAAAGCACCAAGTTGGGAACTGTGGCAATGACGTTGTTGTTGCTGCTGCTGATGATGCTGCGAGTATTTTTTAGCCTTGGCGCTGTGCGCTGTGTGCTTGCTGCATTGCCTCATTTTCACTCTCTTCGCGCCACCGCAAGTGATGCACATTAGGCTGGGTCGATTTTGTATGGGGGAAAATAAAAGGTATTTGACGACATTGTAATAGTAGTATTATATTGTCTTAGGTCTAAGCAAATTGTTATTGGCCACGAAAGACAAGAATTGGTCTTATTCGATTAGTGTGCTGTGTGTCACTTGGCGGTCGATGCGAGGGCTCTTATAATTAAAATAAATCATGATACATTATATTTTTACTATTAGCAAGGGATTTGAGAAAAAATAGGTTTTCGACCCGCCCTAATGCACATGTATGTTAATATATTTAATCTTACATTAACAATATATTTTCTCGGCTCGCTATTTAAATTGTTTGCATTGTTTGGCATTTTTTGTTTTTGCGGTTTTTCCTGCCGCTGCTGCCGTGATGTATTCATTCGCTTTCAGACGAAGCGTGCTAGAAACAATAAATATTGCTTTTTCATGCATGGAAAAAGTAACTCAATTAGAGTCAAATGTCTGTATTACGTTCTTCTTTTTTGTTGTGGCGTAGGTATGTATACGTTTATTCTCCACCAGTACTTTATAACAATTAAGTGGGTGTAGCACATTAGGTTGATCCAAAAATGAATGCGAAAGAAACAGAGAGAAATATATATATTAATTTCCTGAAATTTTTAGAAACATATTTCAAGTGTTTTTTTCGTTTTTAATTTAAGTTTTTTTTTAATCTTTAGATGTTATTGTTTTAAAATTAAAAATATTTTTTAATATCATTTAATTTTTAGGGAATTATTTTCGTGTTTTCTTTTTTGAATTAAATATTCTTCTTTTTTAGTTAAATTTTCACATAGTTTCAAGATTTTATTGTTTAAAAAAGAAAAATTTGTGTTTTTTAATTTCATTTAATATTTAAAATCTTATTGTATTTATTTTTCTCTCTTTTAATACATTTTCTTATTACCTTTTATTTCATTTCCTTTTAAATTCTGGGTTTTATTGTTTTAAGAAGAAAAAGTATATATTTTTTATTTCAATAAATTTTCAGAATCTTGTCTGTAAAATGGACGTTTGTAAACGCAATTAGTGTGCTAGCTTACCGTACCAAATTCAGGGATACAAATTCCAAAAGAGAGTCCATAAAAGTAAATTAATCAGATATTTCTTTGCGACTATAACTGTTGACAATATCCTCAATTTTATGTAGAGCAGAAGTGGGTACACTGACATTTTATATTTTTGTTTAATGATTTCTTTGGGTTTATAAGTATATGGCACTCTCTTCTCTCGACAAAAAAAAACGCTAAAGCATTCTTTTTGCATTTATTTCAATCAGGGTAGTTCCAGAAACAAGTACAGTAAGAAAGAAATCAAGTATTTGAGCAGTTTTCACCTTAAAACTTTTATTTAGGCGAAAGAGTACCAAAATTAATACTTTCTTCATTCAAAAAATCATAAATGCTTTTTCGTAATACGTTTGGAAAGTTTTCAAATAGCATGCTCATATTAGCGGCAATGAAAGTTGACATCAAATACAATATATCTGTCATGTTACAAGAGTGTGCCATCAAATTAAAAAATTGCAGCATGCAAAATAGTTGTCGCAGTTTTTTGTAATTTTTACAATTTAACAATTTTTCCATTTTAAAAGTTTAAGATACATCAAAATGTCAACAATAAACGGCGAAAATATTTTTCTTGCCAAAACGAATCGAGTTAGAGTAATAAAACTAGTTTGCCAACAAACGAAAAAAAATTACATTGATTACAATCTGACGATGATTTGCAAAATAACGATGATAACAAATATTCGATGCCAATATTTAATTACTTTTAAATAATATGACTTTTAAGTTAAGGCGTGCGAGTAAACATGTTAGATGAACGTGAATGGTGCTATGGGTCGTATACGTTACACACAAAACTACTGGTATGTATGTATATGAGCACGAATTGTTATCTTGGGTTTTTTAAGTTTTAAATACAAATTCGCGATAGAATAAATTTTTTACCAAAAACACTTGTTTGTCGAAAAATTTTACGACTCCTGAGATTTTCCCATATATTTGGCGTATACTTATACATATCGAACACGATCTTCCAAAGGAAAACAATTCAAAATTTGGTATCATTGAAATTATATTTTTTTTTTACCTTTCAGCAAAAGCTCGAGCGAATTTTCGCTCTAATTTGTTGAAAAACCCTAAGGTAATGTCTCGCTTGTCGATATGATTAGCATGTATTAAGAAATAGTTGTTTGCATTTTCTGAGAAACTTAATAATTTTGAGTTGTGTCACCTTTGAATATCGCATGCGATGTGTGGTATATCATGGCGATGGTCATTGCAGAAATTCGCAAGAATTATTGCCATAGTGATAAATAAAAGATCAAGACGAGGGGAGAATTTGACAATTTGCATGACTGCCATAACTGAACTACAACACTGACAGAGGCGATTTGTGTATGCATTTGAGTGTGGGTATGGTTTCGCTAACCATCACGATAAATCCCGTGTTGCCACTGGCACTTCAATTGGGCCTATACCGCCTGTTGAAGATAGAAGTTAAAGGAGGATATTCATGCATTTTATGTGTGTGAGCACGTAAACTATATAAAAAACAAAATGGCGAAGAAAAATTCCATGGAAATATGCCTGGTAATAACAACGCACATCAGTGGTCAAATGGAATTTAACAGCGTTGAGGTGGCACTGCTGGCGACTGGTAACTGGCAGATGGCAACTGGCAACTGGCACACACACGTCAGCGTGCGAGAGATGAAAGCTTGAAATAGAAGATGGTTTGTTGTTTCAAAAAATTCTTCGTAATTTCTTTTTTTTTAAGAATTTTGCATAACATATCTGTGGCGTATTTTCAATAGAGTTATGTTTGCTATGCAAGAATTAATTTGCGAATGCTTGGCTTTTTGCTTGCCACTTGCAAATTGTATTTTCTTAGTTTTAATTAAATTTAATTGCACACTTTTTGTGTTGATCTATTTGCCACTTTAATTTCCTTTTTTCGACTTCAACTTTGCTACTTAACTCCTACTAATTTTGTCTTTGTTCGCATTGCACTAATAAGCTTTTGTTTGTCGCTGCTTCATTGTCTATTTTCGTTGACCTGTCGTCGCCGTTTGGAGTAATTAAAATAAATATCTTCCTTAAAGGGACCGATGAAAAAAAGCATACAATTCTATATTTAACTTTTCGTTGAGCTGTTAACTATTGTGCTATTTATGTAGCAATAAAGTACATTGAAGAAAAAATTGTGGACTCGTGGAACAGTGTGGAAAAAAATATAAAGCAAGCCACAAGGAAAGACATGGAACAAAGTAAGGATGGTTGAAAACTAGTTCAAGCCATTGCCTGTTGTGGTGGTGCCACTGCAGCAATGACAATAGCATAACTTTGTAACCAACATAAACCGATGACGTTTTTGACTGCAAGGATGATGGAGATAATGTTTTTTTTTTTTTTTTTAACTGAAAAATATGGAAACATGAAAGCAAACACGAAACAAACGAATGCTGTAGAAGAAATCAGTTCAAGTTACTAAAGTGCTATGTAGCTCATATATGCAAAGTCGATGGTTGCAATAAAATCAAATCAGCGTAGCGCGTTCGTTAATTAGAAACTACTTTCTCCTGCTACATCGCCGTGGCATCTGCATAACTAAGGCAATCGTAATGAATATTTAAAAAGTAAAGAAAATCGCGATTACAATGTGTTTCAATTAGGGTGGTCCTTAAATATCGGCATCATGAGGGGTACCGATATTTTGTTCTACGTATTCAAATAGTTGAACACGTCCACTAGAATTCCATCATATTCTAATTAAAACTTTAGTCGAATTTTTGCGATAATTTTTATTTAAAAATTTTCAAATCCCGGTAGCGACCACTAGGTTTGGTTATGCTCTCTGACGATAAGAGGTCTCACGAATATAACGTCCATAGCGTTGCCAGATACGCTTACGACGCATGAAATAATACATGTAATGTTAAGCAACACTGCAGATCCTTTCGAGAATTTTAATACACACTTTGGCCCTTTGTCGATTGCTGCTTGTAGGCACTGCAGCTATACCTTGCCGAGTAACACGAGTATTTACCTGCGGAAGGCTGGACACTCCCAAATTATACGCTCTACGTTTTCCCCGTGCTAGTTACATTTGTTGTCCTCTATTAGACCTACTTTAAATGCATGTGCAGCAAAAAATGCGCTGTTGGCAATCCTATCAAGAGCCTCAACTCTATTATGCTTGTTGTTATTAGGAATAGGAAGTTTCCTATAGTATGAATTACACATAATTTATGCAAGTGTGCAAGTATGAGTTCTTTTTCAAAGCCTATCCGCTTGGCAGCGCATGGGCAGGTCTTGTGATCTTTTGATTTCTCCAAGAAGAACTGGTATTTACGGCATCATTGAGGCGTCTAATAAGACTTGGCTGCCTCGTCAGTCCTCTATTTACCTTCCACACCCTTGAGTCATGTGACCCAATATAAGTGCATGGTTATAGCCACAGCTAACCTTCTTATAGCCTCCTTACAGTCCGCGACCGCGTTCGAATTTATTTCATATGAAAGTAGAGCCTTAATGGCCGCCTGACTGTCTGTGTGAATATTTATTTGCTTGTGGGGTTAATGTAGTAAATCTGACGCTTCCTTTATTGAAAAGGCCTCGGCTTGATAGATACTGTAGTGTTCTGGTAGCCTAAGGACCTATAAATTACCGGTTCTTCGCAATATGCTGCAGCCCCGACTCCTTCGTCCATTTTAGACTGTCTATGTAGACGTGCGTTGCGTTCCCTTTCCAGTCCTTACGACAGGCGTCAACTTCTATAGTATCGTAACTAATATGCGCAAATCACGTAGTCTATTCGCCCATTTAAGAAAGACGCTATGTTCTTGGCTACCAAGTCCGCTGGTGGCTTATGTAAGTTTGTGTGGAGTGCCACCGCCGGGATTGTCCTCAAGGCACTCGTTATACTGATCATCGAGAGTCTGTAAACACTCTCCAGTCTTTTAAAGTGTGTCTTCTTTTTCGTTGCTGTCCACCATACCAATACGCCATAAAATAGTACTTGCTGGAGCTGGAGAAAGTCCCCACGTCCCCTGCATAAGCTATTACCGTGACTGCTCCCCCATCTATGTTTGTCTGTAGTTTGTATCTTTGCACGTATCGCGTGACGAGGTGATCCCTTCTATTAGAGCTTGTTTAGACATGCTAATTCCCCATTTTCGATGGCTCCTCCTATCTATCTAAAAACTACTGATTTGCTTATAAAGCGAACGTGCTGAGATTGAGAGTGTTGTCTCTCATCTAAATTTTCTTTGATGTGTCCTAGAGTTTTCAGTAGAAAGTATGTTACGCTGAAGGGCCTATCATCCTTAGGGTATACATGGGGCTGCTTTTACTTGCCTTTTGCAAGAATAACCAGTACAGCCCTCCAAATGGTAGGCATGTAATTTTGCCTAACACAGCCCACAAATAACTCACATACAAGGGTATTGTAGAATTTTTTTGCAGCTTTTTGAAGCATGGCTGGAAAAATACCATCAATGACCGGTGATTTGAATTCCGACAAGATATTTTTAGCCCATTCGATTTTTCCCGGATTAATACTAAAACTTCCACAGTCAGATCTGATCCTTCGGTTTCCATTTCTGTCGGCTCCGACTCTTGGAGTCCTGTCGGGAAGCGTACGTTCAGTTGCGGAGGACTAATTTAGTCATTCATACTTCCAGACTAGCTTTCCATTAAATTAGAGAACTAACTATTTGACAAGAAAAGGATCAGACCAAGTGCAAACCACCAAAACCAAACTGACACATTGAACTCTTCTTTGAAGTGGCAAATAGCACACACATCTGCCACATGAGCCGGCTCAACTAAACCGCAAACGTGCCAAAAGAGGCAGAAGTAAGCAGTAGGTTGTGTAAATTAATGCATTTGTCTCCCAGCTGGTGGTCACGTAACACAATCCGCTTGCAGGCAAGCAAGCAGACAGACAAACAGATGCAAAGAGAGCCAGTCAGCAGGCAGCAGCTGTTGATAAACACAATCAAACACTCACACCAATACACGCATGAATGCACATAACTTTTTGATTTATTTTTGCACTTCTGCGATTTGCTTTGATTTATGGTGGCGCGTCGACACACGGATTTTTTGTCTACACGTATTCACGTATATTGCCTATTTTAAGGCGTGCACGCGCTCCTGTGTTTACCCATGCAAGTGTGTGTAAGTAAAAAAGTGCGTAAATTACTTTGTTATAAAAAATTACCAGATGTTTGTGCTTAAATGTGCAGACATTTCGACAAATCTTTGCGAAAATTTAACAACAGTTGGAGGAACTGAAACGAAAAAAAAAAAACAAAAAAAACTTTCGTAAAGTAACTAAAGTTTTCGGCACCACTTGAAACATTCGGGCGCCGTCTCGTTTACGCCACTGCACGCGAGTTCAGCTCACATTGTAACTGTTGTCCCTAACACATGGAGAGGCGAGCGGCTGGGCTACATTCGCATGCACGCGAGCGCATTAAAAATAAATCATTTCTTATTAGGGTGAAAACACGCAAAATTAAAATTTTGTATTGTCGCTGGCGTGCCAAATTCGGTGAACGAAAAAAAAAAAAATATATATATACATATAAATTTTTTTTTTTTGCTGAAACACTTATAAACTTACCCACCTACACACTCAAACTCCCCTCAAGATGCACGCAAGCGTTTTGCTATTATTTGTTTGAGGCCTCCGAGCTAAAACTTTTAGGCTGTTCTTGTTCTTGTGTTGGAATTTTCGGTTAATTTCCTGTTGAATGTGTATGTAGGAGTATATATATGTATCTTACGTAGAAGATGCAGGAGCGGTGAGAAAGCTTTGTTTTGTGAATGCATGAAATTTAGGCAGCTACAGTTGCCCAAGAATGCGGGTGCGAGTGGCACCGTGTAAAAAGTTGACACGCATGATTGTTTTTGCTCGTAACCGTTAACTTTTTTTCCCCTGAAACTTACATTCTACATACATACACATACATATCTACATCAACCTTGAAGTATTTCTTGTTGGGATTTTATGAGTTTTCTCATGTCTTCCCTAATTTGAATTTATATGTTTTAACGTGTTTGCGGTGGCCATAAAAAATGTTGGAGGAATACGAAGGTATGCATAAGCGTTTCGAAGTATGCGAACTCTCCGCCCACTAGCACTCATGGCCCCTATCGATCATCACCTTATGATTGCTGCGTAGTGCGAATACAACTTCAAGCAAAGTTAAGTTAAGTTAAGAATTTTGTGGCATTAAAAGTTTGTCGAAAAAGTGGGACCACATCCGCTACGGTGCTTTATCGACCCAACACTGACTGGGAGTTGGCGCTGAGTTGTGAGCCAGAAACAGTCATGGCTCTTGAAGGTGGGTGGAAAAGTCGATATACACATACATATTTACGACCATACAAGCGTACGTTCAAAAATACAAGATATGTACTCGAGGTCATGCTGTTTATTAGCAACACTACATACTTACGCACAAACACTTTATTCACATAAGTGTATTTTATTTTTATTTTTTGCCTTTCTGTTTACTTTCTTCTTTTGTAGAGCTTGCGATTTTTAAGGAAACGGAAATTACTGCCAGTGTACACATTTCAGTAGCAAAAAATTCATAAATAGTCAGCCAGTTGAATGGAAATTAGCACTTCCGGTGCAAAAATCATAAAAGAGTTCAATGGGGAAATAATAATATACACCCACAGCTCAAACAATTTATGCGAGATGTTGAAATAATAATTTGTATATGTAGCTGATTTGCGGCAGTGTTTTCCATTCTCATAAAATAGAAACAACTTTGCAATTACCCCTCCTAGTTTGATAGTTTACTCTGAGAGGATTTTAGGCTTATACAGATGTGCATCCTTGGCGAGTCCTTAATACAGCCAAAATATACTTTTATTTAGAACTCTTTTACGTATTAGACACTCGATTCCAAAGTGTGGAACACGATCATGGGCGTCGCTACTTAGGGTCAGAGGGGTAAAATATGGCCAAAAATGGCACGGTTTTAGCCAAGTTGGCAGCCCTGCATACCTCTGCAATAAAGCCACAATTCAAAATTAAAGTAAAATAAAAACTCCTTCTACTGTTAAGTAGTTCATACCTTCAATCCTTGACTTATCCAGGCCCTATTCTTACTAAAGTAAGTAGTAAGGATCACTTAAGTAAGTAGTAGGGATTAGGCATGAATTAGACAAGGATTAGAGACACGAGCCACCCAACAATATTAAAGATTTTATTTTTTTTTATTTGAAATTGTGTCGTTATTCCAGAGGGCCATCGATATGTACATACTAGGAATGTTAATCCCGGGATCCCGGTATCCCGGTCCTTTTTAAGTCCCGAATTTACCGGGATTATTTGCCTAGAATCTCGGGATTTGTAATTTACACTGGTAGAAATAATAGAAACGCTTTATGTTGAGCAGTTTTAGCTATATTTCTTTTGTTTTTTTTTAATGTTTAAAATTTTTTTTATAAATGTGTATTATATCTTGCGGCAGACAATTTTGCAAAAAAAAAATCAATACATTCGCCAAACCAAGGGTCAAATATAGTAAAAATTGCGATCTTAATTTTTCACTCTGACGTCAGGATTTTTTAAAAGAACATTGAAATTTGAAAGATATGAGTAACTCAAAAAATGATTTAAAAATTTCAGTGCAATATACTTGAAAAAATGTTATGGTTATCAAATGAAAGATTAGATTCTGTAGAGTTAAAACACGTTACATTTTTTTGGTGCGTAAGGGACCGGTAGGTATTGAAAATACCTTTTGATAATTTTATCCTTGAATATCCTTGAAATTTTGCAATTCTTATTTTTGAAAAAATTATATGTTAAGGACTAACTTTACTAGCTTAAAAAATTAAAGAGATTAAAGGAGCCATTTTAATTTTTAATTAAAAATTATTTCATTTGGTACCCATATTTTTGTTTTACATTGCATTGAATTTAAAAAAAATTATGACGTCACAGAAATGCCCATTTATATGCACTGAATTATATGTAATATCCGGTAGACTTTAAAAAAAAAATTTTGAATAAAAAAACGGAATATAGACAAAATTGGTTTAATTAAGCCGCCTCTTTTATTTATGCCACTAGTATTATGAGCTTCTTTCAACCAGAAAATACATTTTTTGACTTAATTTTTTTTGCATCGAGCTTTTTTTTCGACATATCTTAAATTACGTTATCAGATATGTACACGCTTAAGTATTATTACATGCATATAAATTTAATTATTGTCTTTCGTTTTGTTACCTATGAAATAATTTTCACTTTAAATAAAAAAGTACTTTCCAAACCCATTTACTTATTATTTATTATATGGTCGGAGAGCTTCTCAAACCATATTGATGCAATTTTTTCATGTTAAGTTGTTGAAAAATAATAAATATCTAAATCCCGGGACTGATGCCGGGACATCCCGAAAATCTCCAGATCGTAAAAATCGAGAAAATTAACATCCCTAGTACATAGCTATATAAAGTCTCATCCAACTTACACATGTGCTTCCCTCAGCTGCTTTATTGTGAAGGTAAAGGAATCTTTTATACAAAAGTTAAATCAATGGAAATTTCCAACAAATTTTTCTAACAGCTAACTGCAAAAGATTTATGGAGCAAATACACACACCTACTACTGCATTTAAATACTAAGAAAATGCATGCTACACATGCAAATTCTTAGGAAACCCGTGGAAAAAAACACAATATAACTCCCAGAAAAACTACGTAAAAATGTACAAACTAAGCACCTAGCTTTGCTTTAAGCTCTTCTTAGTAGTATACGCCAACCAATAGCGAAGAGCTTAGTTAGCATGTGATGTCCAGCATGTCACGTGACTGCATGCCGCACACACCCACCATATACCCACGAGCATACACGCAACAATGTGAAGTAGCACACAATCACCACCATTAAAAGGGCGAAAAGGTGTGACAGAGGACGTTGGTAAGCCAACATCACCAGCTCCTCCACAAGCAAGAGAACTCTTCCCGGTTTAAAGCTACATATATACATACATATATGACCAGAAGCAAAAGAGCATATGAACTGAAGGGCTTGATGCGGATATTGTCAGCAAGTCGATGTTGCGGATGTCGCTAACAATGGTCGCGCGCAATAACAAAGTGCAGGGATGCATTTCAAAAAATTTGCATAAAACGCCAAACGATGGGCACATGTAATACTCGTACTGTTGGAATATGTAGCAACAACAACAGAAACATAACAGCACTTATGTTTGTAAGTTTAACGACAGTAGCTACTCCTACTAATAGGTGGGTATACACAAAAGTATAGCAGCAATGGAAAAAAGCGAAATAATTGACAATACATGGGAAGGTATTAACAGAAAGTTGCAATGTTGCTGGGCGTTCCTGGCAAAGGAGCAGTTAGTATTTCTATGCTATAAGCTTTAGCAGTGTATTGCAGTGTAACGTAAGTGGTTGTATAACAAACATGTGTATACAATCGTTTATATTTACATGCCACAGTACTAGAGCATGTCAGCCGAGGTACGAAGCTCGCAGGTGGAGGAGGTTCGGCGACAAAACAGATTCTAATCGAAGTTGGCGTGGCACGTTAACATGCTGAGGGTGATGAAGTTGGGCAGAAGATGGCATCAGCTGAAGCTTCCTACACACAGCACAGGTGAATCCAGATAAGGGGGGAAAAGGGTAATTTCTCCCCAAAAGGGCTTTACGATGTACGCAAAAAATGTGAAGTCATGAAGTGTGTCATTTTGCAGAGAATTTTAAGTTTTACCATTTGTACGCAAAAAAACCCGAATGTGATAACTGCGGGAAAGGTTTTCTGATACCCTATAGCAATCATCGTCATGACGGTCATTCGCTTCTTGATAAAAATTATGCCTTGCGAAAAAATACAATAGAAAGAGACGTATATATAACTACTAATTGAAAACACGATTATATTTACGGTAGCCGAAATATTGCACTCTGTGTACAGAGACGATAGGCCAATACTGCTGAACACAACTGCAAAGCCTAAAGTAGAAAATTTCAGGGCGTGGCTTAAATAGGTACAGAATCGGTTCGGGAGATTGAGTACTGGAGTCTCACACTAAGAAAGCTTCTTCGATAGTAACTTACACCAGTACACATAATGAAAATGGTAGAAGTGAAATTTTAGGTAAAAAATTGAAAAAAGTTGCTCGAGTTGAGTTCTAGACGCTGGTTTTTTATGAATTTTTCGATCTATCAGAGAAAGCTCAATTACTTTAAGCTAACATTAAATACCATAATTTCATGATATTCGATGAACTCTGCATGAGGACTCCCTCCAAAATCCAATTCTGGGTCCGCCCCTGACACACACATGTATTGCAAGAAAAATTTTGATACACGCAGTAAATTTCATGGCATACAAGTAGGTGCACTTAAGGTACATGTAAAAATGTGTTCATTCAAAAAACAGCACGAAAGCAGAGTTTATCAAGCGAGTAGCAGGGAGTGAGCAAATATGTGCGTTCTTTTTTTAAACACACACAGAAATATATATGTGCATAAATATATGTATGTATATTCATACATGCAAGTAGCATGCATGTCCTTTCTCAGCTAACTGCTAAACTACGTTTACATTTATATCTGCCATATGCATTCAAATAATGACGTTTAATCGCTTTTTAATTGCAGATGTCGGCAACGGGATAGTCGCCTGTATATGTACATATGTATGTCAGTACGCCTATGACATACACAGCTTTACTCAATTTCAATGTAGTGCGGGTAAGTTTGATTACTTACTCTCTTCGTGAAGTTGTTTGTTAAATGGTGAATAAAATGTACGACTTCCGTGGTAATAAACATACGAGTATCTATGTATAAACTCGTGTGCGTTACCTGTTTTATGTGAATTTTTCCACTGCTATAATTTGTGGTTTTTGTGGTAAAGTATAAATACCAATTTGAAATACTTCCAAGGCAGGTGTGCCCCAAATTAGGTAATTATTTTAACTGTATGGTTGGGTTTAGGCGTATTCTTGAATATGCAAAATTAATAGTAGGCTAAAAGTTTAAATACGCATTTAGTCATAAATGTTTACTTGATACGAACGTACTCGTTAAATTGTGATCGATAACCTTTGTGAAAATTGTGGATTATTTATTCAATGGCTAGTGGACAAATCCACAATGGCCTATTACCCAGCACTATCTTACCTTGTTTTGGACCACCAACAATCTAGTAGGATGTATTGAAATACACGTTCAGTAAAAATTTTTAAGTGGTATTACCAAAAACAACAGAGTCACATGCCACTTCTTAAAAAGCTCTATATGTGTTCAATATTCTTTTTATAATATTTTTTGCTTCTCCTGTAAAATCAAAAGCTTTTTATTTGAGGCCTTTTTGAATTAGGTAACGATATTTACATACACTATACCATTCCAAGCACACATAAAGATCCTTCTTATAGCTCGGCGTCTAAAGTACTTTTGGAAGACAGTTTTTTTTTGTCGAACGAATTTTTACATCTTTCGGTGACACCTACACTCTGCAGTAAAAATAAATAAATAAATACCTGTATGAAAAGTTTAATTACTTTACAGACATAAGGGTGGTAGGAACTGATATCTGGAGGGTATGTACTAGAGTCGGAGGTCAATGAACTTTGGAACAAATGTACATGTACGGTGGTCTAAAAATACACCAAAAAAAACAACTTATTAGAATTTTCCTACTTCGAACGGTAAATATTTAAAGGATTTTAATTGTTAGCTAACTAATTTTTTATATAAAATATCAATAAGAAAAAGTCTACGCATTTTTTATTTTTATTTTTTCAGATATTTATTTATTTACTTTATTTATCATTACATGTATGATTATTTGTGTACAGGTTCTGCTGTAGGGGGTCCGATATTCGAACCTCGTCAGATATAACACCAAATTATAATATACAATTACGATTTTCATTTTATTCGTCCTAATTTAGAAATGACATCTGTTAAGTGCATATACGAAGAAATTTTTGTATAAGAAAATTTAAATTCAAACTTGCTTAAAGAAAACAAACTCCCAATTACATGTTTATATATATAAGCGCTACTTAAATTGTATACTTATATACTTACGTAAATATGTATATTAAATTAATGACTTCATTTACGTTCGAATGCTAAACTACACAGCTGCTTGATTTGTCTTATAACCACCCACTTCCACTCAAAAATACATGCATATTTATATGCAGATTAAACAAATTAAAAAAACCACATATGCATGTTGTTTTTACATTCCCACGTGCAGGTATACTTAGTGTGCGTGAATGCGTTTATGTGTGGGCGTTGCTGATATTTTTTTTTTGTGTGCTGTTGCATGTCCCTGATGAAAAATTATGAATTTAACGAGCAATATTTGCGTATGTTTTTTTTTGTGCTGTGAAAATTTTATTTCACATTTTGGCTCATTTATTTACGTTCATTATTTGTGTTTCTGTTACTTGATCCTTACTTATTTCCTTCCTTTGGTTATATAAGTACATCCTATTTTAAGCATTTTGCGGTAAATTTATCGCAGCCAAAGTAGTACACTTTAACATTTTATATAAAAGACATATTTGCATGAGATGCCTATGTATGTACACATAGATACATACATATATATGTGTACATGTTTACGAGTATCATTAATCAAAAATAAATATTTGCACATTTTTACGCTGGCATGCTTAACAGCTTACCTAAAGGATAACTGATTAATTAAAATATAAATTCCATGCAATCTCCCATCATTGGTCGGTGCCTTATTTTATACGTAAATACTTTTTTTTTAAGACATTGTTTTTTTGTTTTCTTTTAATTGGACACTAGCTACTTCAATCTGCATCACACTTCGATAATTAAAAGAATTTTTCATTCGATTCTTTCGTCTGTGACACGCACTTATTCTTGCATGCGTGATTTCAACATTTCTACAAACTCCGCAAGCTTGTTTGTTTTATATTTATTCAGTGGCAATTAGTCACCGGGATAATGACAGCTTCGTGTCACATAATACGTACATATGTATATAAACCTATTCATATGTATGTGTATAGGAATTNATCTCCCATCATTGGTCGGTGCCTTATTTTATACGTAAATACTTTTTTTTAAGACATCGTTTTTTTTTTGTTTTCTTTTAATTGGACACTAGCTACTTCAATCTGCATCACACTTCGATAATTAAAAGAATTTTTCATTCGATTCTTTCGTCTCTGACACGCACTTATTCTTGCATGCGTGATTTCAACATTTCTACAAACTCCGCAAGCTTTTTTGTTTTATATTTATTCAGTGATAATTAGTCACCGGGAGAATGACAGCTTCGTGTCACATAATACGTACATATGTATGTATATAAAGTTAATTATATGTATGAGTTTTCGAATCCGCAAAACGAGAAGGCTTTAAGTTACTACTTTAACGCCATGTCCAGCAAATATTGGTGTCCAACGCAGGCACAATTCGGGGTTGCGGCATCCCGCAAAGTTTGCAAAGAAAACTTGTATAAGTATAGTTCGGAATATACACATTTGAATGGAGATGGAAATATTTATTTCGAAAATTCAAAAGCTGAGTGCTTTGTTGAACAAACTTATTTGCCTTTTTTTTTTTTTTGTCAGAAACTNTTAAGTTACTACTTTAACGCCATGTCCAGCAAATATTGGTGTCCAACGCAGGCACAATTCGGGGTTGCGGCATCCCGCAAAGTTTGCAAAGAAAACTTGTATAAGTATAGTTCGGAATATACACATTTGAATGGAGATGGAAATATTTATTTCGAAAATTCAAAAGCTGAGTGCTTTGTTGAACAAAATTATTTGCCTTTTTTTTTTTTTGTCAGAAACTCCAATTATCAATGGACTGTAATTAATTTTAATTTAGACTTTATTTTGACTACGAATGTGCCCCATTATCGCCACAGAAATCGATAGAGTGCGAAAAACGAATGCCAAGAGTGAAACGTCTTATTTTTCAATTGAACAAAAAATATTTTTTATTAATTAAAAATTGTTGCCATTTACCCTACCGCTACTAATATAACTGGTTGTTTATTTCTTATACTTCGTATCAAAAAGGAAGAATTATCGCTTTGTATGTAGAGGAAAAAATTTTATAAATAATTGCATAGAGTTTGGTCAAACTGGGGGGATACATGGCGTATGAGCAACAAAATATCCTACTCATAAATGTATCACGCAAAAGAAAAAAAAATCATTCAATTTAACATTCAGTTGCGGAAAAGTGATTAAGCGCGGCGCAAGACATCTCCTTCAGCTTGATACTAGGGACGAGGAACAAACCAATTTTTAATTAAAAATGCAAACAGCTTTAGTTAAAAATGCCCATAAGTCTAAGTAAATCAGAAATTCAATTCGATGTTATCGCCAGTAATACGCGGTAACACTAAGAAAAATAAAAAAATAGTTTTCTAAGAAAATTTAAATAATGAAATATATATATTTTTTTTATTCCTAGCCTAGTAACTAATACCTACCCATATTGCTAAGCGACCTGTGCAATCCAACCTAGCATCACTATTGCCAACAAGAGCTACTTTGGACTGAGTAGGCAATTGAGACACTCTATAAGTTACTCATGAGGCCCGAGCTGATGTATGACGCAGAAGCACAGATAGACAATGAAAGAGATTATGCGACGATTTACAGGCCTTTGCGCGTTGGCGATGGCAAATACCACAGACGATTTAACGATGAGCTTCACAACGATATAGACATAGTGCAGCGAATTAAAATGCATCGGCTACTCTGGCTAGGTCATGTCGTACGAGTGGACAGAAACACTGCAGCTCTGAGAAAGGTCAGATGGAAAACGACTTGACTTCACTGAGCATTTTCAATTCGAGTCAGTTGGCATTGAGAAAAATCGACCGGCGTGCCTTACTCGAATCAAGAATAAGAAGAATGTATTTTTTCTGTAGCACAGCATGACCTAGCGTTCACTGGCACATTTTTCA
>NW_016169857.1:0-16717 GCF_001687245.7 Rhagoletis zephyria
CAACTTTGGCTTCTTGCAAACGGCTTTGACTGTAATCAGCAAAATTAGCTAAGCCGTCTTTTCAATGTTTTTTGCTTTAGCTTTGTTTGTCTTTTATTAACTAGATATGTTTATTTTTAATGGTGGCTTAACCTTCGATTGGCGCGCACTATTACACCGCTACTAGTCTCCTATGCGCTGCTCATATATTCAGCCGTGCAACTAACTACAATGCAGTTTTACATAAACCTTATTTTGTTTTCGTTTTTTTTTTTGTTTCGGTTTTCATTGACTACTTACAAAGGAAAAGGAAGTTGTTGCTTATCGTCGCTTTTGTGCTTGTGCTTGTGTGTGTTTTTGTTTTTTTTTTCCTCTTTCAAATCTGCTTCGAGCTTCTAATCGTTGTTCGTCTGCCAATCCGTCACCCACTGTTTGGCATTTGTGCGTTCAGCGGTCGATACAGATTTCATATACAGTACCTAGTAGGAGCAGTATTTAAGTCACTCACTCAGCCACACTACGCGATCGAGTTTGTTGCTTAAGTCTTTCGTTTCAATGCGCTGCGCGCTGCACTTATGTTTGCAAAATATTGGCTGCGAGCACAAAATTTCTGTATGTATGTATATGTTTTCATTAATTTTGCATTTTCGAATTGCAATTTCACGGTCTCCCTTGCCAACTTGCTGCAGCTACATACATATGCATATGGCCCACTACTCTCTGCTGCTGTACTTTATAGTTAGCTGCATACATACATACATATGTTGCATGCAACACTATAGTCTGCAGTTTATTGCTGGCAATCGTATTTTATACACTAACACAAACACGCTTGGCGTCACGTAATTGCGCACGTTTTCTTTTATTTCTTCCCGCCGTCTCAAGAATCGCTTCTTAGTATGCTTTTCCTTATTGCACAAGCCTATTGCCGCAATCAAAGTTTGTACTTTTAAATCTTCAAATCTGCTGGTTTGTGTTCGAAATGCACTGTTACGGCACACATACACACACATACACAATAAATCGCCAATCGCCGAGGACCGTTCGTTTGTTTTCAGTACACTCACCACTGCTGCTCCGTTGTCAGCTGTTCAAACGTTCGCCTTCGCGCTTGGCATCAAATAACCGTTGTTGCGGCACTTTGCGCGGTTTTTATAAACGCTTGCACTCAAGTTTGCATTGCCAAAGCTGCTGAGAGCCCAAAAGTCATCGCGGCTAGTGCTGCTGGAGTTACTTACTATTGCCATTGTTTTGATTAGCTCAGCTGTTGGCTATAGCCAATGGGCAGTCTGCATGTGGAGGGAAAATTAGTATTTACTACTATTTTTGGGCAGCCGCTATGCCACACTGGAAAGCTTAGTTGCATCGAAACGTTAAATAGTTGATGGAATTTGTTTTAGATTTCTGTTGGGTGAAGTGTTCTTCTAAGCTGGATTATAGTAAAGACAAAGTAATGGAGGCACTTTTACTGACGGTGTGGGTGCTTGTGTATATGATGTCGGATGCCTCTCCCTCTTGTTCCGACTGCCTAACTTTGCTGGCAACATTCAGGCGAAAGTGCTTATCATTGAGTTGGGCTATAAATAAGGAGTTAAGAAGTTCAAAAAGTATACTTTTTCTAGCTATGCAGCATTTCGTGCGCTGACATCACCAACAAGCTTCAGTAGGGCCACTCCGGCTTAATCAGTTTCAGAGCTCAGAGCAGTAAGCAGCGTTTGTCCACAAGTAGGCTCGACTGCATGTTGGCATCTGAACTGGAGAAAGTAGCTTGCTATTTAAATGTGAATCGCTAAAATGCCTCTCAGAAATGGTTTATGCGCTGAGCGTGGAACCGTTCACGTAAAATGATTTTTAATTAAAGCAATCTTAATTTTTTAGTGTAAAGTTTTTCGTTTTTTTTTAAATGGCAGTACTTATTTTTGCGAAGTTGTTTTAAAATAACTCTTAATGCGTGATTTAGCTTAAATGTTTTTTAATCTATTTAGTAAGTTTCAAACCTGTATTATAGGTTAATAAATTTCCTTATGTATAAACTAAAATTTATAATTTTGAAAACCATTAAGATTTTTAATGGATCAGATCCTGCAAGTCTAGCCTGACCCAGATTAGTATCTATATGAAACATAAAAAGGAACATTTCTACTTTAAGATCCCGTAAGCACTTTTTGCACAAGTTTGCACGAAGCTATAATTTTCTTCAACAAACATGGCATGCATCCGCAGAGATTAGCTTTAGGCAACAAAATAATAACTAATGCTGTAATGAAACATATTTTAGATAAAGTGGGAAGAGACATTGACAGTACAGTATTTCTCGCTTATAAGCACCCTGGTTGTGTGCATTTCCCGCTTCTGGCGAGTATCATTTGCTGGCCAAAAGTCGAGAAGTCCAGGAGTTTATTTTGGGTGGGGAAATCATGTATTTTTCGAAAGGGCACAAAATTTAGTTTTAGAGGATATACAATATCGGGAAGCAAAAACCTCAATTGTAAGCCATTAAAAACTTCTTAGGAAAACGATTCTTCAGATCATCACTGATAGTACCTAACAAAGGAATATAAAATATTCACAAGTTCATACGTTATAGTCTTAGCGTTATTTTTGACAACAACATCTTTTTTTTTATCATAGACTTAAGTTCTTCTGCAAATTCTGGTGCATATGAATGAAGCAGTTAAATATGTTCATTTCTTCACTCTTCAATTTTTAAACAATGATACGTCGCTAGCGTATTTACCATTGTTGATGCTAGTACCAAATCGGTAGCCTCTTTCTGAAGAATTAAGCTGAGTGAATGAGTGTGCACAGACAGTCAAAAAGTTGACATTTTTCGTCAGGTACTTAATCGAGTATTACTGTACTGTTCCAGAAAAGATTATGAAAAACTCGTGTTCTAGTCATAATAAACTGAATAAACTGATATGATATTAATGTTTAATTTCTAACCTAAGCCATTTATATGTATAACTGAATCGCTTAGTGCTTTATCCAGCCGTACACAGATATATGCACACCAATATATACACTCGAGTTTATACCACTGAGCTTTCCAAACGCAGCTTTCGTTTTCTACCCGCTTGCTTTATAAAAGTGGTGAGTGTGCTTGCTAATATTTTCTGTCTTAACAGCTAACTGCGTTGAGCTTTCATGTAAAATAGGCTTCAAATGTAAAAGCAGAATGTACGGAAATACAGTAGCGGACAGATTTAAAAGCCGATAATTAAAAGTATATGCGGGTTAAGGCTAGAGCTATATTTGTTTATTTTAAATTATCACTCTTCTAGTTAAATGTATGAAAAGTATGTATATTATTTTAAAAAGCTTAAAATTTTAAAAGTGTTTAATATTTTATAATATTTCATATCTTTATCATATACATGCTATTTATTTGACAAAGAAGACTTTCAGTCATAAGAAACCGAAGTCTTAAACAAAGTGCGAATACTACTACTACTACTAAAATTAGTTATGGATATTTGTCGATATGTCCGGTTCGCTTCAACAACAAATATCCGGTTCGCTTCAAATTCAAAATACGCTTTACTAATACCAAGAGAAATATACCTGCGAAAAATTAGCCCAATATAAGCCTGTGAATGCGTGGTTTGATTTCACCATCTTCCCATACAAATCTTTTCCTCCCTACTGTTCCTGCGAATTAAAAATTATTTAGCAGAAAAGATATCACTTCACCTAATAATGACCGTCATCGATTCGCCAACAGTTAGCGAGAGGCGAAACAACGAACTCAATGAGGTACATACACACAAACTCGCTATCGTCCATCTTCGCTAGCTAACTTTGTTGTTGCTTTCACATGCAAAATTTTTCGTTAAGTGACCGGAACTCAAACATAGCAAGCAAAGAAGTGGCGAATCGATGACGGCTAACATTAGTAACCCAGATGATCACGGGGTGCATATGGACTTAAAAAACATCACAAAAAAAAAATGAAAGTTCGTGAGAAAGGGAATTTCGACAACGAGGCGATACTGGTATTTAAATATTATTAAATTAAAAAGAGCTTTATGTAGTTTTACCTCGTAAACTAAAAAATTTGATTGATTTGATGATAGGATAGAGGAAGAAATATTAAAATAAAGGTAACTATAGATAAAAGGATATAGATAGAGACACAGACACTCAATCTGGGAACTATTTCGGGGTTTTCGAGATTTTCGGGATTCTCGAGACTTATCGATATAATAATCGACATTTTTATCGGTTTCGTTATCGATTTCTTTTCGATTTTAGTATCAGTTATTTATGGATTTTGTTATCGATTTTGTTATTGATATTTTTTATCGATTTTCTAATAGATTTTTTTATCGATATTATTGCCAATATTATTATCGATTTTGCTATCGAAATTTGTATCGAATTTATCATCGATTTTGCTATCGTTTTTGTTATCGATATTGTAGTCGATTTTGCTACTAACATTTTGTTATCGATTATTTAACGATTTAGTTATCGATAACGTTATCGATTTTGTTGCCAATATTGTTACCGATTTTGCTCTCGATTATTAATCGATTTTGTTATCGATATTTTTATCGATTTTGTTATCGATATTTTTATCGATTTTGTTATCGATTATTTATAGATTTTTTTTTTTTATCGTTTTTGCTGTCGAAATTTTTATCGATTTTACTATCGATATTTTTATCAAATTTGTCATCGATTTTGTCATCGAAATTTTTATCGGTTTTGTTATTGACATTTTGGTGGTCGATTGTGTTATCGATAGAGTATAAAGATAAAAATGAAGCTAAAGGAAATCAAAATAACGTAAATGTAATTACAACGAACAGGGGTAGAGGTAGGGATCTAGATAGGAAACAGACAAAAAAATAAAACCTTAAGCAAAAGCAGATATATGTATGTATATTGGTTATGAGACAAAATAGATATGTAACGTAAGTTTCACTTCTCCAGTGTGGCCCAGTCGCACAAACTTTTTTTTTTGTTCTTTGCTCTGGAAAGGCAATGTCTAGGCCCCCATCGGAGAACGAAATAACGAAAACGACAACTTTTTTGAGACTTTAAATTAAAAATTGTCAAAAGTCTAAAGTTAACTATTTCGACAACCTGATTATCCAGATATCGGCAAGATCTTACAAAAATCAGCTGATATCTAAGCAATAACTGAGCACCACAAATATCTCGTGTGTATCATCGCCACTCGCTGATAATTTTTTCTCGTAAACAATATACCAGAAGCATTTGTTATGCTCGCTATGTATGTACATTTACCAGCTCGCTACCTCGGCGCTATGTACCATTGCGGCTGCGCGAGTTTAACGATTTTTTCGTCACAAATTCGCTGATTTATACGCATCAGAACGAAGTCAACGGCCAGTGCTAGTGAATACTCGTAAACTCGCAGCAGACGAAGACGACTACATTCGGGATATCGATGCGAAAGCGCGTTCAGCAAACACAATTTTAAAAGTATTGAAAATCCTATGTTTTTTGTGCTATTAAAAGCCTAAAAATATGCAATGTATTTAGAAAAAGTGTAAAGAAGAGAGCTTCAACTAGAAAAATAGATTTTCAATCCCTCGCACAAGTGCGGAAAAGCCTAAAAATTTGTTAGTGAAAAAATTGCGACTCAGCTGCAAGTAGAGCTAAACAGTTACAGACGGTTTGCTTGCGTACTTCTAACACCTACGCGAAAATACGCAGAAAAGTTTATAAATAGTTTGTGTCAAAAATACATGAAGTGAAAATTTCTCAATTTGCAACAGCTTTTCAAGTAGGAAAATTTTATAGTGATATCAAAGTAATTGAAAGTACTTATTAACCAGCATCTTCGGTTACTCGGTATATTATTTGCATTCATTGGCGAAGAGGTAGAGTAGCGACGCAGCGGGCTGTTAAAAGTGTGATTCATACAGTACGTGCGACCTAAAGGCGTCGCATAACCGCAAGGGCCTGCGACATACACAACCAACCACCAACCACCCCCACCAACCAACAGCAACAAGAAAAACACCATTAAACACCACCAAAACATATCGTCGAAGTTAGAGAAGTACACACGCCACGGGAGTAGTAGGTACTTGCCATACGACACGTTTAGAAGCAGCGGCTAAGCTAAACACCCCACCACACTTAGGAGCGAATACGACGACGACAACTACGACGATAAGGGTGAAGACGACAGTCACTTCGACATTAGCGAAGAAAAATCACTTCGCGCTGAACGAAAAAGAATAACAAAAATAACAACAAACCGCAGCTGCAGTTGTCGCTTGCTCATTTGTATGTATGTATGTATGTATGTACATATGTAACTTGTTAGTCAACGGAACTTTGTAGGACAAATTGGAAAAATCGATTACGATTTGTGGAAAATTTGAACGTATTGCGCGTAAAAATAAATACTCTTAGTCATATAAAAAAAAGTCCTGTGAATTCGCAGTAAAGTTGCATACAGCTCCAGTGAGTTGTTGCATTTGTAGTGGAAAAGAATTAATAGAAGACTGCTTCATTTACAGCAGCTAAAACCAAAAACAGTCAAACGAAACGATTCCTCGCTGCAACCAAAATGGGTGAGGAATATAGCCCAGATGTGAGCACGATGGAGACAAGTAAGTTAAGTGTAGTGTAGCAAAAACAAAAACAATGGTTATATTCACCGAATTGAGGAAGTGGCCTGGCACTCTGGCAAAATAGCCAGACAACAGCTGCTGCTTGAGCTAATCTTCCCTTTGGCCAGAGTGCCAAGCCACTTGTTCAATTTGGTGAATACCCTTAATGTAGCATACATATAATATTAGTATAAGTATATTCCATATGTGAAAATACTGAAAAAGCTCGAAACTTAGACTTGCAGAAAAAAAGATTGTGTTTTATGTATGTACATTAGACTGCATCACTCCCCATACAAAAAAAAAAACGGTACTTGTATTTCCATTGGAATTATAAAATCTATTATATTTTAAGATGCCCACCAAAATATTTCGGAAAAATATTGAGATTTACGTGAGCTGGACCGATTTGAAAATACCTCCAAAAATGGAGTTTTTATAAATAAAAACAGTTTCTTAAAGTTTTTTTTTTAAATACCCTCGAATGACAAAACGGTTTAAGCTTACAAAATTTTAACAAAAACACAAAACAAATTTTATTTTTTTTAAATTTTGAACGGAATCATAATCAGATTTTTGATGCTGTTTTTTCACTTTTTTCAAAGATTGGTATAAGAAAAACTTGAATAACTGAACCTAAACTCTTCCGATTTAGACTTGTGAAGTGTTATTGGAAAGGTATTTTCTCGTGCTTTTTATTACTTTGCTAATAAACTCATTTAAGATATGAAAGAAAAAGGTAAGATGAACGAACGTCATGCAAAGTTGAATCAAGATGTGTTGGTATTTGCAACAAAAAAAAAAAAATAATAATAAAAATTGGGACACGAAGTTATTCAAAATTTTCGTAAATAAATCTTTGATAAAAATAAAAAAAAAACACCATCAAAAATCTCACGATACCGTTGAAGAGATTTTTACGCAAATTTCTTAAGCTTAATCTGTTTTGCCATCTTTGGGGACTTTTTCGAAAAAGTTCTTTAAGAAACTATTTTTATTCATAAAAAACTCCATTTCAAAATGGTCCAGCTCACTTAAATCTTAATACTTTTCCGAAATATTTTGGTGGACGGCTTCAAATATAATAGATTTTCTAATCCCGGCGGAAAAACCGCAACTTTTTTTGGTGATGCAGTCTAATGTACATATTTTATTAATGTAAAGAAAATAATATTTTCAGCTTCTTAATCAGATTCGTTAGAATGGTTTTAAACTACAAAATACCTTTGCCTATTTATATATAGTTATGTAGTTATGGACTAGCTTGCGCCCGCAGTTTCACCTGCGTGATTATTGATTTTACGCAATTATTTTAAATGTAACAAAAAAGGGAGGAAAAAATAATTTCTCCAAATACTTATTGAAAAAGTTAAGCAATTCAAATTACTGATATCAGCTGCAATACATTTGTGTAAACGACGCTTTGGGACTTATTGTCTTGGGCGTATATATAGAGATTTCTGGCTCTCGATACACGCGAGAACCCAACGTAGAGCTTTCCGTACGACAAACGTGCAGTACCCAGATATATTACTGTTTGTCATTAGCTTTTATTAAACGTTATCGCTACTTTAAACGGAAACTGCAAGCGTTTGAACTGAAATTACATGTCTGTTGAAAATATGGGAATTCGTGGTATCAATACTGATTGTCCCTTGCACATTCCAGGTGCATCCAGGTTACACAACAATCTGACCTTTAACTCCAGTATGTGGGACGGCACCACTGATAATTCTAAAGAGTTTAGAAACTCTATAGGATACATATTTAATTGCATTCTCATTTACCATCACCGTATCAACAGACATGTATGTGGTTGCCTTACCAGGTACTTTAACAATCATTTTCTTATTGATGAGCGATGAAATCTCGACCATTGTAGTATTTACAATGGATTCTAATGTTATTTGTGAGGTTCAATATTTCCATCTTTGCTCACAATGGCGAAGCCTTGATGCACGCACTTATCTCGTCTGCCGCAGTGCCTGGCTCGAGGACAGGCAGCCTCAGCCGAAAATTTCCCGCTAGCGATACAACTACTCCTCTCTCATCAGCAAACAGCTGCCGCGAAAATCTTACAAGCTTCGATCGAGTGCCTCGACTGCATGCTTGTGTGACATCGTACATTGGTCTCAAATTTTTAATTAATTGCGTTGATGTAACATAGCCCCGCCACCACTGTTTTCGCTAATAATGTAAGTTGGTGTATCCCGGCTCGTAAGGTTCAGAAGGAGTTTAAACACCAAGTGTGCACGTCTTCCTCCGCTGAGCAAGGTAGCTGCTATCCCTGAGGTGGTAACCGCTAATGCAACAATTTTATCCTTGTGCAACTTTGCCTTAGTAAATTGAGCGGAAATGTTTTTCCAGCTCCTCCGGTGCGACCAAGAAATAAAGGCCCCCTCTCCGCCCTCCACGCGGCTCAGAATTTTATGGAAAATTACCCTTTGCTCTGGTAATATTTTAGGTTCTGTTTCGGTGAATTGAGCCCCCAAATTCGTGGTAGTATAGTTCAACTCCCTGAATAACTCATTGGATAGTACTCCCGTTGGCTGTGAAGTAGGAATGCCGAAGCCGCACACGATTTTATACTTTTCCCATAGTCGCAATGGGTTTGAAAGTTCTCCAGGCATACTGAAACCTCTCCCCTTTGATACCTATATTAAGTTATTGTATTTAACTTGTTATTTAAAATAACTTTAAATTTCTAAACGGGTGGCAACTCTCTTCAAAGATATTTTTAAAAGAAAGCCTTCTTTACCCTCACTCGTTTGGGAACCTCTGTTTTAGAGTCTAACGCTTTCAGACAGACAACAGAGCACTTTGGAACACTTAATTTTATAAATATGTATACAAGTAGATATTACAAAAACTATACGCTCTTATAATTTTTATTTCTTTAACATATGCATTTCCTTACAGTTTTCCCGGCGATATTGGGCTTTGCCACCGCCGCTGTGCTCTCCGCAGTTGCCTGCATTTGCGCCAAGCAAATACGTCAACGCAACCGCAAGCAGAATCAGCATGATGCCTCGTTTCCATTCCAACCGACACGTCGCCCAACAGCTGTACGCTCACCAAGTGGACAGACCACCGCATTATCTCAAGAAATCACCATCCCCGACTGGCACCAAACAGCTGGGCATTTTACAGCCAATGCAAGATCAGACCACCTCACCAATTGCTCCACAAACCATGAAATATGTCGAAGAGGATGAAGTACAACCACGCCATAATCGGCAACAATGAGCGGTGAACAAAAGCACTCGCCCACCATTGAGACCCAAGCCACCATTGTGAGCCAGACCGCCCAGAACAACAATGGACACAACAATAATGGACACAATCACTATCAACATCACCACATGAGTGCAATGGAGGACACTGGCAAGGAGTTGAATATCGATCAGTACGGTAAATTGGGCACCATCTACTTCAAGCTACGCTTCCTAGCCGAACGCAATGCTCTAATGGTATCCATCATACGTTGTCGCGGTTTGCCATGCAAGAATGGCGGTAGCATTGCCGGCGGTGATGGTGGCAGTAATGGCAATAGCAACAAGAATGGCTCGAATGGCTCTAATGACATACCAACCGGGTTGAATGGACGCACTCAAAGCGCCACCGATCCGTATGTGAAGCTACAACTTTTACCCGACAAGCAGCATAAGGTGAAGACTCGAGTTGTACGCAATACTCGCAATCCAGTCTACGATGAAGATTTCACATTTTACGGCTTGAATATCGGCGATTTGCAGAATATGTCTCTACACTTTGTCATACTTAGCTTCGATCGTTATTCGCGTGACGATGTTATCGGCGAAGTTGTCTGCCCCCTATCGTCCATCGAGATTGGTGATATCTCCAAAGAAGCGCTCTCCATTAGCAAGGAAATACAGCCACGTAGTTTAAAGATACGCGCTCAAGGACGTGGCGAATTATTGATTTCGTTATGCTGGCAGCCAGCTGCTGGCCGCTTGACTGTTGTGCTCTTGAAGGCGCGCAACTTGCCGCGCATGGATGTCACAGGTTTGGCTGATCCGTACGTAAAGATCTACTTACTGTACAATGGACAGCGCATTGCGAAGAAGAAGACGCATGTCAAGAAACGCACATTGAGTCCAGTCTTCAATGAAAGCTTCGCGTTCGATATACCAGCTGCAGAGGTGAGATTGGAAGTTTTTTAGTTAGATTTGAATTTAGTTAGAGTAGAAGTGCTGAAAACATACTGTGTCTTCCTTCTGCAGAAATAGCAATTCAGTTATGCCCAGAATCTAACGTAGCTATATCACACTGTATCCANTGAGGTGAGATTGGAAGTTTTTTAGTTAGATTTGAATTTAGTTAGAGTAGAAGTGCTGAAAACATACTGTGTCTTCCTTCTGCAGGAATTGCAATTCAGTTATGCCCAGAATCTAACGTAGCTATATCACACTGTATCCAGTGATCTGTTGTTACCCCGGGCGTTGATTTGTGTATTCATCTCTGAGAGTCGAAGAAAGTTTCCTGAGTTTCAAGTGTCGAAGGCGGTGTCCAGGTTTTCCCACCTGCAGTTTGTTTTCTACTGATGGAGTGGCCCTTTGGGTGGTCTTTAAATATCAACATCGATGGGCAGCCCCTTTTATTTTGCTCTGCGTACAAAATAAAGACATCCACGAAAATTTAGAAATTTAAAAAATGCTTAGGGGTCGCTACCAGGCTTGTAAAGTTTTATATTTTTCTTTTGTAAAGGGGTCCAAAACTACTGGTGACGACGAAGTAATGATGCTAAGTAAATTTTCGGGTTTAAACATCGAGATCCAGTAAAATTAAGCAGGATTTCCCTAGGGTTATGTTATCTTCACCCTTCAGTTTAATTTTTTCATATCGAGGTTCTGCCAGCAAGCCACCCTTCTCTCATTCGCTAACATTTGCACTTGGCNGCATCGATGGGCAACCCCTTTTATTTTGCTCTACTCTTTGCGTACAAAATAAAGACATCCACGAAAATTTAGAAATTTAAAAAATGCTTAGGGGTCGCTACCAGGCTTGTAAAATTTTATATTTTTCTTTTGTAAAGGGGTCCAAAGCTACTGGTGACGACGAAGTAATGATGCTAAGTAAATTTTCGGGTTTAAACAACGAGATCCAGTAAATATAGGCAGGATTTCCCCAGGGTTATGTTATCTTCACCCTTCAGTTTAATTTTTTCATATCGAAGTTCTGCCAGCAAGCCACCCTTCTCTCATTCGCTAACATTTGCACTTGGCCGAAAGAGCTTAGGATGCAGTTGGAAATTAATGGTGATGGCTTATCAAATACGACCGTAGACATCATACAATATTTAGGGGTCGCTTTTGACAGTCTCATCTGTTGCTCCGCACACAAAAGCGCAACTGCCAATAAAGTACAGATTCGCAACCCGTTAGATATTCCAGGTTCATTTCCTCCAAATGACAGTCTTTGGTCTTTCGCAATGATCGTCATCAAAATAAAAGGATCTCATCTGAGGCTCTGAGTAAATTTTTGTTGGGTATACGAGTAGGAGGTCGAGAAACTGCCTACCCAATAGATGGGAGAGGGAGAGATGTTGTAGACTTACCGTTACCTCGTTTGCTATAGCATAGAACACATTCGGCATTAAGGAACTTCGGAAACCAGACTAAATTTATTCCGATACATAATAGAATTTTGGGATTTAAGGGTACCTTTCTAGGTCCCGGAATCCTCTTTAAAAATGAAATTCAATACAAATTTCTCTATTCTGTATTGTATTTCCAGGGCACCGGCGCAACGCTTGATGGTGTTTCACTGGAGTTGATGCTTCTAGATTGGGATCGCGTTACCAAAAATGAGGTAAGCAACACTTATATTTCCGCCGAAAATTTTCAAAGTAACTAACTAAAATTTGCTCACTATATACCTGTAGGTAATTGGACGATTGGAGCTTGGTGGGCCAAATTCTGGTGGCACTGCACTTAATCATTGGAATGAAGTATGCAATTCACCACGAAGACAAATTGCCGAATGGCACAAACTCAACGAGTAAAGCAAAAAATAAAAAATAAATAAAAATAAAAATACGTAAATAAGTAAAAATAAAAAAAGACAAAATCAGAGTATAGAAATGCGCTTTTCTGCTGAGGAGACAGATTTTGTACTGAAAATATAAAAGCTGCATAAAAAGATTACAATGAAATTAAATGGTCTACGTGCATATGTACATACATATATATATATATATATATATATATAAAGGCTACCATCGCATGAATTTCGCTACACATGCATCTACTCATACATACATATTTATGTTAGGTGATCATACTACCTGCATGATGCTTGCATGTGTATAATGGGCACAAATGCCAACTAACTCAAAATAGTATTGACAAAAAATATGTATGTCGAAAATTGCAAAAAAAAATAAATTAAATTTATGACTCGTATATGAAAATATGTATTGCAAAACCGGTAAAAACCAAAACCAACAAAACGAACCAGAAATAGTTACGTTTAATGGAAAAAATGTACTCACCTATAACTGTATTGTAATTAAGTACCATGAAAATGTATGCATTATGTAACACAAACTGAAAGGGATAAATCGAAAAAAAAAAAAAATACCCTGTCGGAAAATCTACTACTTTAAAAGCAATTAAACAAGTAACTTTTTTTTTTATTAGCAATAAGGCTCGTTTTCTCAAGTAGGCTTTAAAATTGATCTGCCCTGTAAACACAAATTTTGTTCTGAAAAAAAAAAAAAAAAAATGTGTTTAAAGGGTAGGTAAATTTTAAAACCTACCTGAGCAAACGGCACTAAGAGCAGTTGAAATGCATTTGAATCAGTGGCCAAGACACTGCATTTGTTTCAAAGCCGCATATTTTCAATTACTTTTTCAATTGGTTAATTTTTGATACCGTCAGCTTTCTTTCGGCAGGGTGTACTTATGTACATATATACATATATTGGCTGTATGTATAATTTGAAGAAAGCATACGCACTTATATACACAATTGTAATACTAAATTAAATACCTAGGGTCTTTCATGGAAATACATACAATGCACACGCATACATATATACATGCATATGTTTGTATGAATGAATAAGAAGAAGTCACACATACATACACATAGACAAAATTTATAAACTTTAAACTAAATGATGCTTACGAAAAAAAAATAGTTTTAAATAAAAAATATTTATATTTATACAGTGGATGGCAGGAGAGATCGCAGTTATAAGAAAACGATTTCAATTAGTAGACAAATTTGATGTGAAAATTAAAATGCGATAAGAGAGTTAATTGAGCAGTAAGCCACATTTTTATTAAAGAAATGCACAGCTGTTTTTGTTTGTTTTATTTCCTAACTTTGAACATTTTTTTTTAAATATTTTGGAATTTTTTTAGTTAGTTTTTAAACTATTAACCAGTATTAAGATACCTTAAGTTGAATGAAATATGCCCAGGTTGAAGCCATCTGCGAAGATAGGGATCGTCATCGTTTAGACCGATATAATGTTCCCACCCACTTCTGTCTGGGAAAGTGGATCGCAAGGTTCGCAATTTCTGTGTTCCCTAGAACTCTGTAAAAAATGGAAGCATATCCCCTGCTAGTTCGCCCTGTTATATGGCCTAAGTCTTAGGACACTTTTTGATGCGGTGCTTTTTACTTAGAGGTTCATTCATGTTGATATCTAGACCCGGGACCCAGAAGGCTCAAGTTTGCAGAGAAACGAAGAGAGACTGATAGATCGAATATCCATATCCTTGTTATATCGAGCCCTAATCGCGAAGAATCACGTAAGCGAAATTTTATTAAAATTTTGTTTTTGATGCAAATATGCTCTTAGAGCATACAGATGCATTTCTACAAAAAAAAAAAAAAAAAGATTTGAAAAAATTTAGGTTACATTTTTTTCGCGGTTAGGGCTCGATATATGGACACTGGCGCTGTACATTTTCGTTATGTTAAAATAGGATAAATTATTTATGTTATGTTAAGTTATGTTTTTTCAGCATATAAATAAACTAATTTTAATTATTATTTACTTTTAAAACTTTTATCTATTCATATCTTTTGAAATCATTTCGAACAATGCAAAGAATTTAACTGTAAATAAATGGCATTAGCTTAAATTTAATTAAATGTAGTAATTTACAATTACATACATAAATACATACAGAAACACTCTTTTAGATACTCAATGGTGAAAGACTCTAAGAAAAAAAAATATTTTCCGTAAAAAGCCGTGCAAACATTAAAGTATGTAAATCTATTTAAGTAAAGTAATTAAATTTTTAAGAAAATATTTCGTTAAGTAAATTTTGTATATGTATTATTATTTGCCACTGTATAAATAAAAACAAATATCTCAGCTCAAAGCTTTTTGAAAATTTATTTATTTACACGCATACATAAGTAACATATACATACATACATACATACACAAAGCATGAGAACACCAAATGAAGCTTAACATATATAAGCTACGTACATATATTTGTTAGTGTAAAAAGTCTAAAACGTATGCATACATAAATACATAGTAAAATAAGATATTTTCATTAAAAAAAAAAAATTATTTATAAATCTGAGTATGTATTTCTTGGTTGAGCTTTCACGTGTTTTACTCTGCAATGCAGCACTTTCATTCTCTTATGTGTTATGAAAGCTCTTTTCGTACAATCCTTAATGTTTCTTGGCTGAGCTTTCACATATTCACATGTTTCCAGTGACACATTACTCCACAAAAGCTTTTGTGGCAGCGGAAATGTTAGGAAGAGAGAAAAGGCGTCAGCAGGGAAACGAAGAGTTCATGAGTTCACCCAAGTGACTTTTTTGATGGTGAAAGCTTAAGGTAACTCAAACTCAAAAGCTGAAAAAATTATAAAATCGTATGTATTTTCAACTCAAGTAAAAAACATACACTTTTATTTTATTACTTCACACGTATACTCAGTAAGGAAGGAAGTATTTAGATTTAAAGGAAATGAGTATTATTTAATTGTGCAGAACCCAATCATAGTCAGAAAAATATACACATACATATATTTATGTAGTCTAAATAGCTGTGAGTGTGCAAAACAGAAACAGATACCGAACCGTAAGCAGTACAATAAAGTAAGAATAAAAAAGAGATGGTAAGAAGGATATTAAAATCGAGAAAATATAAATGTCTGTACATGCATACATACATATAAAAATATACTCAATAGATATGTATGTGTACGAGTAAGTTATAAAGAAGAAGAAGATGTGTGTATGCAATTTAGGAATTATGTAACAATTTAAGAAATAAAAGCAAAAGTATAAAATATAACTAAAAAGGTATAAAGTAAAATGAAAAAGAAAAACAAAATCAAATAAAGTTAAATAAAAATAAAACAAAAAATACTGACGTAAAATAAACTTAAATTAAAAGAGAAAAAATGAAATAAAATAAAAATCCGCTAAAATAATGTCGAATAAAAAAAATTAAATATAAATATGAAATAATAATGAAATAATATGAAATGAAATAATATGAAATAATATGAAATATGAAAATGAAATAATATGAAATAATAATGAAATAATATGAAATAAAAATAAATATAAATAAAAATACAAATGTATAATAAAACAAAATAAAAATAAGGTTTACTAAAACAAAATAAAATAAAATGAAATACGACAAAATAATATAGAATAAAATTAAATTAAATGAAAAATTAACAATATATAAATATAAGAAAATAATATAAGATAAAATGAAATAAATATAATAACATTAAATTAAAAAAATAAAATAAAAAATTTAATTAAAAATAAAGAAATAAGTAAAAATATAAAAATTTATATAATAAATGAAATAATTTATTGAAGTGAAAAATTCGATATAATAAAAAAACTAAAAACATAAAAACTTATATGAAATAAAATATACAACATATAAAATAGTATAAATATTTAAATGGAAAATAAAAAACTAATTATAATACTTAATGAAAAAGTTCAAAACTAAAATAAAAAGCAAGGTAATAAAAAATATTGCAATAAAAAAATTACCAAATAAATAATTAAAAACAAAAAAAACTTAAAATAAAAAATTTAAAATAAAGCATAGTACAAATGACTAAATATAAAATAAAATTAAAATAAATGTAATAAAAACAATA
>NW_016169859.1:0-16713 GCF_001687245.7 Rhagoletis zephyria
CAACGTCTAAAGGACTTTATCTCCACTGTAGCGAGCGTTGTTAGAGCTTCAGCTCAAACCATCTTTGAACGAACTACTTGACGGTAGTACTGAAAGAGGAACGGTACATACATACATATTCCAACCAATATGTTTGGTTCTGGGGCTAGGCTTCTGAAGCTTCTTTTTCGTAAAAAAAAAATTAGAAGCAGATCCGCTTACACTTGATGTGAACAAATGGGGCTGTTGGTGAAGTTTTTTGGTCTCGGTTAAAAGACCACACAAGAAGAAGCAATTTGGGCGTGTTTCACATCGTTTACATTTTCGTTCTTGGTATCCAAAGCACTTTAATACAGTTCAATTGTATGAGCTCCGTCTTTCCATGAATAACTGTAAGCAGATAGCAGACCAGTAGGTGTCCAAGTTTAGGTACCTCTACACAATATCGTACAAAGTGTGCAAAAACTCTCCTCTGACGATAATTTCCACGTTGTCAGCGTTGGCATTAATCCGGCATATTCTCCTCATTTGACGCGAAGATCCAGAGAAAGTGCAAGTGAACACCTCTCAGTGTGAAGCATGCGGGAGATAAGCCTAACTGACTCCGAGCTTAGTTGGGGCATTTACCATCGCCACAGGTAATACAGTTTTAATAGCTCTCTCTCTCTATATCCGAGATGGCGTCATTTGTAAAATATTTATCCTTAAAAGGCCTCTCAATAATTTTGACAACTGTTTGTAATGCAAATTCCACAGATCTTCCCCTCAGGTTGACATGCTGAGACAGGTTCAATCAATCTCGGGGTAGCCTATTTCTTATATAGAGGGCAATCAGTCCCCAAGGGAATAAGCGTCGCCTTCACACCCCCTTAAGTTCTTGGGATATATCCGCTTTCTACACAGAAGATTAAGCTAGCATCCCGAGAGATACACAGCCTTTTGTAGCTCTACAGGAATAATATCGTCTGGTTCAGAGAAGTTGACATCGATACTGGAGCGAGACGAGATCAGTTTTACACAGAGCGTATTTTTTTAATTGATATCATAAAACGTTTTACTCTTAGAATGGACCACATATCTTTGGCATTTCGAAAAGTAAAAAATAAAATAAAAAATACAAAACCAATAAAGTATATGGCAAAGTAGATACATACCCATTCCATTCTGAGCTCATTTAAGGCTTACAGTCAACAAGGACTGTTTAATCTGAAATCGTCAAATGAGCCGATTTGACATCTGTTAGAAGCTAACAAAAACGAATTAGGAAGGTTAGTTGGCTTTGAAAAAAGTAGCAAAAATCGTACTGGGTTCGGTAATTTAACGACAACAACAAAGGATGTATGATTGGCTGAGAGAAAAAGAAAAATTGAGCAAAAAAAGTCAAAAACAAATATCCAAAAAGAAAAAACAATAGTGCGCAACGTTTAATCCGCTTGGAAGCCAATTTACTTTTGACAGTAGAAAATGTGTCAACATGACATGTGGCAAGTTGACTGCGGCAGGCAGGGGTGTAAACGTTTAAGAATGTAGAGGCAAAATTTTGCAGAATATCTACGCGTATTAGTGATGTATGTGACTGTGTAGGATTACGCAGCAATTACGCACAGAATGTCTTCCTTTCGACCGATGCAAACGTATGTATGTATGTATGTTTAGTAGGTATGTATGAATGTAGGCCTACATGCGAAGGTGACATCTTTCGCACTGCCTGCTCGTTCGTTCGCAAAAATGTGGCAAACAAAAACTTGTTTCGCTTGTGAAAAGGCAAACGCAACAATGCGCATCGATGTTGCACGCTGACAACCGAAAATCCAAAAATGACTTTGTAAACTGGCTTGTCACTTTCAACAGCTCCAATAACAATGACAAGCTGAGTTGAAGGCACAGCGCGAGTGCGCGTCAGAAATGGTCTACTTAATTCTTGCTGATTGCCTTTTTTCCTTACGTATTTTTCACAATTTGCCTTCCGCTGGCATACATACTATACTATACATACTATAAGAGCACTCACACACGTGCTGCTGCTGGCCCTTTGTTTTGGCAGCTTGCAATTTACTTGTCATCCGCTGACAATTCATAGACCTCCTATTCAACCGCACGCACACTTACTTACTTGCCTGGAATACTTACCAAACAGATATCTATATGTATATATTAGGGTGATACACTAACACTAACTAACCTAAGGAATTTAGAATTTAGGTCTTAGAAGGAACTTTTTACTGAGAAGAAAATTATCCCATTCGGAAAAATTTGTATTCCTATTTTAAAAGGTGTCGGTGGGCATTTGAAATTGTCCATGTAAATTACATGATAAAAAAAAATTTTGTTTTCATTAAAAATGTTATAACTATTGAAACGTTTAAGATATAATTATTTGCAGGCATATTCTTGGTTTTCTTACAGATGATTAAGGGTATTAAATATTTTAGCGATATTGCTGAACGAGGTATAGCGTTGATACAATATTGTAATCGAACTTTGACGAAAGACGTAGAAAAAAATCGATTTCCTTTGCAGGTAGTGCAATTACTTTGCCAGCAATATCCTAATTGCAATAAACGTGATTTTATTAATCATTCGAAAGAATATTAATGTTCAAAAATGTAATAAGAAATAAATAAACGGATTAAAACCAGCTCTTCTCTGACAAATATAGTTTTTCTAATCAACATTTTGCATCATTTTGGTGTAAGTTTTTTTTTCATTTCCAATCATAAAGCCCTAAAACTGCAGATGTCTGCTTTTTTCTACTTTCATAGCTCGTAAGTATATAAATTTTTGAGCCTAGACAATCAAATTTAGAGTCAGTTTTTTGGAGAGTTTAATATCCTAAAAGAATACGCCAAGAAAAATTTTTTATCTTAAATGGTTCAATAGTTATAACTTTTAAAATAAAAGAATTTTTTTTTACATGTAATTTACATGCAAAATTACAAATGGCCCACCGTCACCTTTTAAAATTAGAAAACAAATTTTTCCAAATGGAAGAATTTTCTTCGCTGTCTTTTAAGGGCATAATTCGTTAGGTTATTTAGTTTGGATCACCCTAATATATGTATATGCAAGACAATACATGCGCACATGCATTTATATGCATGCAGACACATATGAATGTATATATTTGTATTTGTATATGTATGTATATAAAACTCGCATACATTTGTATATGTGTGCACCTACATACATATATGTATAGCCGTTAATCGCTTCTTGCCTGTTATTGACAGCACTGTCAATCATTTTAAGCCTGCGAGCCAGCCAATGTAAGTCAGAAGGAGAAGTTCGCTCACCCTATACTATTAAAGGAAGTGAGTACAATTACAAATAAAGACATGAGTATTTGCAAAAATCGATCCCATTGCGAATTTGGGTAAATGTTGTGTAAATTTGTAATCGCTTTAAATGTTTGAAACAAATGGCTAGTTCCCACGTTTCGTGTAAATAATTGAAAATCTATTCTTAAGTAGGTCGACATTCAGAGTAAGTTGAGTTAAAATCATTTCACTACTAACGTTTCTTTGTTTATGTTTGGGAGTCCCTAAAACAAAAATGTATGGATATTGTTTTCATCACAAAAGCCTTTTGTGGGCGCCTTCTAATTCCCGGCTCAGTACTCTCTGTATTTTCCTTTAGGCTGGTCCACTATAAATGATTGTCGGTTTCGGCCGAGCTCAAGATACCATTTCTTTCGTTTGTGAGCCTAAATACTCTACCCATTTAACCGAAGACAAAAGATAATAGTATCAACCAGTATCTTGGAAAAAGTAGGACCCCAGCACTGTCTAGGCCTACTGTCCTGAGACAATAGTATTTGAAAGCAGGTTCAGTACACATAGAACGCTACATATTAGAAACATATCTCCAGATTACTTAGTATCCTACATTAGCATACAGACGACTCGAAAAGCCCCTTGGGCAGGAATCTATGGCCCTAGTAGACCTAGGATATCTATAGTAATGTAAGGATAGCCCAACTTATTTCAAGTAGAAGACTAGTGTGTCGAGATAAAACTGGGTAGAAACTATCGCAATGAGAGAATTGTCCATCTTCAGTGAGAGACTTGCGGCATTTGAAGCAATTTCGTTTTCAAAATTAACATCATCGCTATCCTTCCAGTACATGGAGAAATTTTCTCCCTTTCAATCTACATAAGCAACCATCTAATACAGGTTCCAGGTCCAAAGGGCGTAGAGAATAATGAGATTACGTACATATTATTTAGCATGGGAAGCGATGGTCACAATACAAATAAGGTGTGTGCACTACCTGGCAAAAAGTTCAAATACTAAGTTTCAGGGAAGTGCTCAGGTAAAAAAACAATGAGGGAATAGCGCTTCCACGATCTACGTCAGGAAAAACGATTATCTGGGAGATAGTAAATAAAAGGATTCCAATCTCTAATCAATCTTCAAAATGAGAATTTAAGAGTTCTTACAGGCCTGCTTACAAAAGACTGAGGGCTGAAGGGTAACTCGCACAAAAGTGGCATTTGGTCAAACGTTGACGATCTCTGCCGGTTCATAAACATCGTTTATTCGAATTTGCAGTAAACGAGAGAGGAAGTTAGACCTCAAGTGGCCTTAGTAAAAACACATTCACTATTTGCGCCCTACAGCCCTGCCCAACATCTTTGGGCATTGGGCCTAACAGAATTGTTGTAAATGCAATAGGGTACGATAGGCCCCTAGGCCACAGTGCACACCTCATATTAATAGCTATCGATATAGTAGTCAACAAATTGGCATCAACGCCACTAAAACTTACATATTTAGACATTTCTTCATTCGATTACAACGGTTTACATATCCAATAAGTTCTTCCACCCTTCCAATTTTTCGTCGCCGGCATTGAACAATTCAACAGTTCCTAAAACTGCGCGTACCTTGCTGTCCCCGCCGACCTGTATCATCGATTTTCCCACCATCAACCTGTTGGCCAGCTCAATCAGCGGATTTCTATAACTACGCAAGTTTTGGACTTTTTCTGGTTAAATTTTTAGATGCGAAAGTGTACTGAGTACCAGATATACCCCATCACATATTTGGAAGCCTTAAAGGAAATGGGTGCTGGCATGATACTGTATCTATAGAGTGAGGTGGAAATTGGTGGAGGCAGAAATCTAGACGTTTTTTCAATGCCAAAGGATACTACGCCACCACTAGATACCTTTGCTGAGGAGATTTTATATTGTCCAGTTCACCGAGGCTGAATGCTGGCTTAACGCAAGTACTAAGCCCAAGTTTGCACCTAATGGATTCTGTACTGACACCTACATAACTAACACAGGCACAGGATCAGGTGTCTGTTACAAAGCTAAAGGGAACAATCTCCGCTTCTTTCTTGTAGAATATGCTTCGGTATTCCAAGATGAGGTTGAAGGAAAGAAGGAGTTTTCGTCTATAGTATGTTGTCTGTCTAGACTTGTTCGACTAACTAATTCCAAACTACTTCTACAATGCAAGTTTCGCCTAAAGTACGTTGGAAAACGTAGCGAAGTTATTTTAAACTGTGTTACTCGGCAATAATGAGACATCTGACCATTTACATAGAGAATAAATCGGATTCTACGGATGAAAATACATAACTTTCGTTTGAAACTTCTTTTTTGAATGGACTTCCGGTTAAAAGAATTGACTTCCAGTCTGTTTAATCCACATTCGGTTAATACGGTGTCAAATTCTAAGTCAGTCTTTGTAGAAAAAAACTAGAGTTAAATAAAATAAAATAAAATAAAAATGTGTTCGAAATAGAGCTTTTATAAACTGCTCTTGTTTGATACTCATATTCAAGTAACACATTTGACTCGTTATTTTTATTGATTTTGAATTTCTTAAGAGGAAACCCTCTTGAAAAATTGTTTTGAAATTAAGCTTTCTTATCCCTCTCGCTTCAAATTCATATTCAAATAGTTCATCAAAATGTTAAATAAATTGGTTTTGAAATTCTCAACAGGTGGCCACCCTCTTAAAACTTTTTTAGAAATAATGCTTTTTTAAACATCGCTCGTTGAGCACCAATATTAAAATATTTCATATGACTTGTTAATTAATTTGGTTTTGACTTTTTAAACAGGTGGCAACTCTATTCAACAACTACTATTTTAAATTCTGACTCTTTATCAGCACCACGAGAAACTCATGTCCATTAATTAAGTTTAACATATTTTTATCACCTTTTAGCGACACCGCCACACTGTGCAGCGCATGAAGCAATGATCCCATTGCGAACGAAGTTCCCAGGATATTGAGATTTGACATCAATGAACTCCATTTACTGAGGCTGGCTGAAAAGTATGGAACGAAAGCCTACGCATTATAAATTATATACAGCTCGAACCCAAAAACATTTTTATATGCACTTCCTGTATTGCCAGAGGAGTTAAAAAATATTGTGTTTCATACCTATGTAAATGCCATAGACAAGAAAGCAGGATGATATAAGAAAAAAATCCTTTTTCAAACAATCTTGTTGTTTTTTTTTATTGATAAAAGAAAATCTGCAATCCTATTGAATCACGTTGCACCCAAAATAAATTTATGCTTTTAACAAAAAAAAAAATCCACTTGAAGCACCTCCATTAACCAACAAAGCAAATGGAAATCAATAATCAAAACTCTTAAACAGGAATTTATTGCTGTTAAAATGCGGTTAACTATCAACTGTTGGGACAAAAGAGTGTGGTGTTCAAAAAGTCGACAAGCAAACGCTTACAAAATACGGGTTTATCCACAATTAAGATAAAAATTAATGGCAGGCACTGCTTGGCGCTGCTTTTCAAAGTTTGTCTACAATTTGGTAGTAAAATTGTTGTACAACTGCTGCCGCTGCTTTGTATATTTGTATATTTCTAAGATTGTATGCTTGCATTTTGTTATTATTCTTTTACAAGTGTTGTAGCCTTTTTTGGAGTACTCGTGCTGTGTTATGCTTTACTTATTGTTCCTTATTCTATTTTTAGCGGTTTTTCTTCTTTTTTTTTTGTGTATGTATATATTTTCATGTTTTGTATATCGTTTTTGTTTACCCCATTTAATGCCGAGTTGTGTTGAGCAGTCTAAATAAAAGATTATTGTTATTTTTATTACTAGATCTTTCAAGTGCATGTCCATGTTATTATAGATACTAAAATTTCTACCACACACTTTAAAATATAATCGCCCTTGAGGTTTCGTAATTTTTTGTTTAGTTGTTGTGGTTGCATTTTTTTTACAATAATCTCACTTTTACAATTGTATTCTGAGCTATGTAGTACCGCCCTTGCCTGTTGTTATTACTGATGCTGTAGGATGCTGGCTGCTTACTAAGAAAAATGCTATGCACCCTCTTTAGAGGAAAAGTAAATCAAATAGTTGTTAAAAGATCTATGAAACTCAAATTTGAACTAAACTACTTAGCTTAGGCGAAACCTTTTACTTATGACCAAGATGTGGTAATTTAAATAAGAAATTTGGTTTCCAAAGATGAAGTTCGCGAAGAAACGGTTTTTGTGTCAATGAATTATAAAATCTATCGCACCTCAGCAATGGCTGAACTTATGGGACTCCCCTACTATGCCAAACGAAATTAGACGAGTAAAATGTTGTCTTTCAACTCACTGTGGTGAAAAGAAAGAAACAAGTATTTTGTAAGACAAATATCAACTCCGGCAATTATCTTGAAAGTTTTTTGAAATACTAATTGAAAAATCTGCTAACGGCGAGCACTAAGTTTTTTTCTTAAATTGAATTAAACTATAAAATACATACATTCTTTTTTTTAAAACAATTAAAGCTAATAAGTCAATGAAAATGAAATACAAAATAGATAAGTATATTTTTAAAAATTAAAACAGATTTTTTTTTTGATATATAAATTACAATTTTAACAGTAAAATCTAAAAATTAATTTATAAAAAAAAAAAATTGCCAAAACAAAAGAAAATAGTTCTTTAAAATAAAATTTAAAAAATATTATGTAGTATTTCTAAAACAAAATCTAAAATTTAGGAGAACATTAAATTTAAAAAAGACATACATACAAACAAAATTAAAAATTAATAAAATAAAATCCTCAAGATTGAATGAATTAAATAATATTTACTTTTCTTTTTAAAAGAATAACATCTAAAAGTTAAAGGTAAATTAATTTAAGAAAAAACGAAAGTAAACTAAAACAGAACAAAAAAAAAATAAGTTTCTGAAAGTTAAAGTTATTGAGCTTTGTACCACGATTGTTTATTAGGAAAAATTGAAAAAGCAACAAAGTCTAACAAAGTTTGTTCTAAGACTTTTACGCTAGAATAACAAAAGTCTCTCGAACTATCTTGCCATCCGTCTTGCAATTGTCTTACCAAAGACTTCTTACTATCTTAGCCAAATTTTCCTTGAAAATATCGATCAGATTGTCAGAGCTGAAATTTGCGTCCATTATATGCGACACAGAAAATGAAGGGATTTACAAGTACGGTTTGGATGTCAGCCAGCAAGTATATGGACGGTTTTCACTCTTGAAGCGTGAGTTCCGTCCGAAACTGTCGCTGTACTCTCTAGGTAAGGGCGTAGTTGCCATACTACACTCAACACACGGCTATAGATCTAGCTTCTGGGGAATCGGGATTGCTGATTTTACTACTATTCATATGAGCCTGATGGATGCTGAGAACTATTTACTACCGGATCGAGCCTCTACGGTAAGACCTGTCTAGCCAGTGGAGTTGTCTCAGTCTCCTCCAAGGGAGCCATTGCGCATTTTAAAGGAGTTTTAAGCAACCACAAAATTGGCAAAGGACTGTAGGCCTCAATATCCATCTCTTCAAGAGATTCGCGTGCTTCTAGACCTTCATCAGCTGCATCGACTACAGGGCTATAGTCAGAAACATCTTCAGGCTCTGTGTCGAATAGTAGTGCGGTGATATCCGATACCATTTGCCTATAGTAGAAAGCTTCAGGGCTTACAGAAGTCGGCACATTGGCGTAAGGAATAAAATTGAACTCTTATTTCGGATTAGTTCACTTTAACTCCAAAGAGAACAGATATCAAAACTAGCACAAAGATGTCTCTAACCGAGAGAAATCATTCAATGACAACGCCACAAAAATCCCAGGCGATCTCATACGGAGACGGCGGAAACCAACTTTAGGTAAGTGATAAATAGCGCTGTAGCGACGCTAACAAAAAACAATTATTTTCATGGCAACTGGCACTGCTGGATCGGAGGCGATAATAGATATCGACATTGGGAGTATAAGGTCCGCCGTAAAGCCCGAGTTTGAAAAGAGCGTCCCTCGGCCGTATGGTTGCTTCTCACTTGTACCAGCTCGCCAACTGTGACGTGACTAAACACAAAAGCTCAAAAAATTTACACCAAGTTTGAGCTGGACGACAGTATATTCGAGGAAAGTGAGTTCCTTTGAACCCAACGTGATCTGAAGTTATTTCCCTAGAGTCTCCAGTTCTGCAAAGACTATTCTCTGACTGATATTTTAGCCTATAAACCGATTTCAACCGCTAGCTGCAAGGTCTCCTGCAGATTGGTCCTCCCGGCATTACTTATCGACCAAGCTTCTACGACCAATAAATTAGTAGCGTGGAAATACAGAATTGCTAATAAATTTTGCCACCAAAAGCTGTTACAGAATGGTGCAATGCAGGTAAAATAAATACAAAATATGGCCTAAGAGATGCTAATTAAATAAATATGTATAAGGATGCGTGTAACCCAACTGGGACCGCTGCAGCATCCGATATGTAATCGTGTCCTTTTACCAGCAAACTAGCTGGTCAGGCTGCTAGGTATAATGAGGATAACCCAGCTTCGGGCGCTTTTGAGGTACCAACGGCCTACCTAAATCCACTGATATGTTCTAAATCCACCGTTGACTTACCAATGGGAGCGTGCTAGCAACCACAGTAGTGTGCAGGCCGAAATTACAATGTCGGAGGGTGCCTTGGGCTTGAAACGGACCAAAAAGCCTCTACGATTGTTGCTACCAGACAACAGGAAGCCACAACTTCAGTGGTCTCTGCAATTAAGACAAACTGTAAGGCTGCTAACGACAGGCTCTGTCAAAAGGGGGCAGATACAGACTTCGCTTCAAAGGAAGCAAGAATCGCTATAAAGATGTTACGGTCTAATCGGTAGCAGACGTCCACGTTTTGTGAACAGCGAACGGAGCTTCGTTTTTGGCCTTCTATATCAACTCGTCTACACTAGAGGATAAGTAAGAGGGTTGAACCAGCCAGATGGGTTACACGGATGGTTACAAAGTCGTGCAGACCTTAGAAAGATAGCACATTGAATAAGTCGTCAATGGTTAGTTCCAACGGAAGGGCGAAGTTTTCCATTGAAGTAATATCACATATTTATCACCACCTAAAGGTGAAAAGGTTCCAAGTCCATTTTATTTTTTTTTCCAAAATTTCGTTTTAGATGCAGAATGGCAGGTAAAACGAAACTGCATCGATTTTTAGTCTATCCTGAACAATTTAAAAAAATGGACTTGGCACCTTTTCGCCCTTAGGTGACGATATGTATTTTGTCTTGCATTTTTTCTTTTTACTTACCTTTCCAGGATCAAGGCACCCTATTACAAAAATTGGAAACAGTTCTCATATAGAAACCTCTTTTGTATAACCACAAGTTTCATTATTAAATGACTTGTATTTCACACTAAAAGTGGGTCTTGCATGCCACAAAGAATTGATATCCTCCTAATTTTTCAAAAGCGTTTGAAAAAACGAACTCATAAATGTTGATCAGTGTGTGAAACCGATAAGAAAAAAAAAATACGAAACTAAAGAACACAAATGTTATTAAAAAACACATAACATCGAGCATTTTTACGCTCATAACAACATAACTTTGCTCTTTTTCCAATTCTTCTGTTCTCCTTCAATTCGTTATACCCGAGTGTATTGCACGTTTTTTTTTTTGTGATCCCGTGAAAACGCGTCTCATTTAAAATGCCTAATGAGGTAATAAATTTTATGGAATGCGCCTCGGTAGCATCACATAAACTCTTTTTCTCGGTCTGTCTGTCTAGCGGGCTGTCTAACCTGTCCGCCGTAGAAGAATCGCCTATGGTGCTGTTAGTAGCTCCGCCAACAAACTCAATTGTATGAGCATGTCTGGGCGGCTGGCTAAGTGTGTCTATATGTGCGTCTATGCGGCTCCCCACTCGACACTTCAATGCTATAGTTTAGTCTAGTTTAAAACATATCGCCCATATATCTACGCACACATGTAAACATGCTCTGACTTGGTCTACATAGTCTCTGTCTCGGTTTCGGTTTTGGTCTCGCCTAAGTAGTCATGTATAATTGTATTTGCTAGCTATTCCAGCAGCTTGAATCGTTTTTTCGGTTGCAACCCACATACGTGTCGTCTGCAACGGTGCAGTATACATTTTCATTTATCCACGCATAGAGGCTGAAGTGCATTTGTAACAATTCGTATGCATACAAGTACAAACACACATGTACATATTAACATGGTAACAACTATGCACCTCTATTAAAAACACAGTTGCTTCATCTGCTTGTAGTTAATGACCGCTATTGCGCCAGGCGTAATCGGCCCATTTAATAGCGTTTAAGCCGTTCAAAGCAGTTTGTTATTGATTTCATTCTCACGACATTGCTTGTTTCGATTTTCGACTTTCTTTTGCTTAACCTTTTCCAATTTCTTTTCATTGATTTTGTTCCGCAGTAGGTATGTAATACGTATTCTCTTGATTCTTTGATTTCATGCTGATTAAATGAAATGGCTTGTTAGAGATCCATAAAATATCAAAGCGATTTAGTGCGATCGCTTGATTATTTTATAGATATAGTAGAAGATGGTGAAAAGCCATACGAATTTATTTTCTGAACAGAATTTTATTATACCTATGCACGAGTATGCATTTTAGGGTGGATCGAAAAACACGAATTTTCGAAATCACATTCGGCAGGGTGTGGAAAATTTCTATAAACGTAACAAATTACAGCACAAAGAATTTCAGCTCAGTCGAACTGAAAGATTTGCTTACGAGTAGGTCTGAGCGTCATGCTGTTCACCTTTTAGCAATAAGTTAAAAAAAAAAAAATTGAGTTAAACTAAAAAAATACATATTTTTATTTTTAAAACAATAATTTTACTGCAATTGGTCGAATCACCGCAGTTTAAAGCTATCGAAATTTATCGAGTTGTACATATTTATTGAGTTGTCGCAGCATTTCCAATTTTGTCAAATTGATCAATCGAGTTGTCGAAATTCGTTGACATAGAAATCTAGCTGTCGAAATTTACTGATAATCGGGCTATATAAATTTATGGGATTATCGAATGTTGTCAAGTTAACGAATGTTGTCAAGTTAACGAAATTTTTCAATTATCAATATTTAATGAATTATCATTATATTTATAGAGTTAACGAAATTTGTCGAGTTATTGTAATGCATCGATGTTCTTTCCCCTATCGAGTTATCGATTATTATTGATTTACTGAAATTTTTCGATTTATCTATTCGGAGTGTGCGGAATTTTTAAAATATGTGGAGTTATCGAAATTCCCTGGTTATATAAGTTTATCGAGTGTGATGTGTTATCGAAACTTTTCGATAGCTCTCGAAAACTATGGGGCTATCGAAATTAACCAAGTTATCGAAATTTATAGACGGTATTTAAAGTTTATCGAGTTATCGATTTATATCGAGCTATATAAAGATTTGAGTTATCCAATGTTTATCGAGCCCTCGAAACGCACAGCTATCGAAATTAGGCAAGTTATCGGAATGCATCGAGTTTTATCAACTTATCGTGTTAACGAGTTTACTTATTTACTGAAATTTGTCGATTTATCGATTCGAAGTTTCTAAAAGGTTTTATACAAAAGTGTATCGATTTATCATTGCTATCGAATTTTGTAGTTTTACCAGAGCGTAACGAGTTATAGAAATTCATCGATAGCTTTCGAAAAATAAGATCATATACAAAATGAACAGAGTTATCGAAATTTGCAGAGTGTATCTAAAGATTTTATATCCATCAATTATTTCGAAATATAAAGATTTTAGAGTTATCGAAATTTATGAGCCCTCAGAACGTACAGTTATTGAAAGTCATCGAAATTAGTCGAGTTATCGAATTTTGTTGAGTTATCGGATTTTAGTGTTTAAAAAGTTTGAAGCTTTGATGAAATTTTTTTGAAATTTCCAAAATTTGTGTATAAAGTTTGAAACTGTAAATTAAAATATATTGGCTAAAAAAAAAATTTACTTGAAAAACATTCTGAATATTTAAAAAACTCAATACGTGCTCACTTGTCACTGTATGTGCCCTTAAGTTGATAAAAAGTTTATTTTTTAAATAAAAACTTTACAGCAGCTTAAAATATTTTTACATGCCACTCATAAATAGAACCAAATGCTTTATAGCCACTTTCTACGTTTNCAGCAAATGTCAGCAATCAGCTGCCAATATCGTTTGCTGAACAGCCAGGCGTTAGGGGACATTGTCAGCGACACGCAGCAACAACACAGCCATTTCTTTCTGTGCTCGCCTTTCTACTTTGGCTTTTACGACCGTGAACAATTTTTCTATGCGTTTGTATGTACATATGTGTGGGTTAAAATTGTTGACTACGGTTTTATTTTTTTTTTTGTTTTTTTTCACCATTTCGACACCATCACTTCACGTTAAGTTACGATTCTGTTGCCGACCGTTGTTGCCACTGCCTTCAGGCTCTACATAGCCTACTACTGCTCTCAGTGTAATTTACAAATTAAATTTCCATGCGCAACGTTAGTGTGTAGCGCCTGCATGCGTCGTCTGTCTGCGCATTACTTCAGCTCTTCGTCAATACGCAGATCTACAGATCTCTTCCATTGATTGCCGCTTGCGACATGCAGGTGTTTCAGTTTCCGCTTTGAAATTTTCGATTTGCTTATTTTCTTCTTTTTCATTGGTTCGTCTTTAGCTTTCACTTGATTTTTTCTCACTTTGGCATTTCAACGGTTTATGGGTTTGCTTGTTAAAGTTGTCGTAAAAGTGGCATTTATAGTTTAGATCTTGTTGTTGATGAAAATATATGTATGTAGGTTTGGGTGATTTCATTTTAAATTGTGAATTAATAAACAATGTGATTTGAATTGAATTCTTTACACACATGGGTGGTCAAACTTATAGATTTTTATTAATAAAATTTGAAATATTCAATGTTTCCAGAAAAGTGTTTTTAGTGCTCTCATTTGGCACTATAACCGCCCGTTGGCTTACGCCGGGAGCAAACTACTTTGCCCAACTACCACACTCTTTTGTGAAATACCACCCGTACTCATACCAAATCTCCTAGACACAATGGGTAAGCTGCCCAAGCAGATTACGTACAACAGATTACTGCCGTTCAAAGAAGGCGGATCCGGGGGCTATCACCACACCATTTGATAGAAAAGGTAGATGATAGCGGTCATAAGGAACGCAATTCCGATAGCCACAAAAGCAATCCAAGGCCACTCGTCCTGCTGTCGGCTCACTCCCCGGATGCCATTCCGACCTAGAGGAGGACTGGGCGCTAGCCAAAAACCTCATAACCTGGACTATCCGCAGATAGATAGCTAAACTTTTACATGCCAGGTTTGCTGAAATCGGAGTCAGTGAAAACGTGGTCCAATTACAAACGACAAAAGGGTGCCCGCAAGGAGGGTACGCTGACGTTATAGTGACTATGGCAAGAGGGAAGTTCGCAGGTACCCTCGCGCCATCCTCCAAAGAGGACTCCACCTATCAAAAAATAGATATGAGGATGTAGGTTTGAATATTAATCCATCAAAGGCAGCTTTTGTCCCTTTTACTAAGAAAAAGACCCTCACGGGGATGTAAATTTGGCCTTGATTTTGGACTGTGGCATTCGCTTCTGGATTATTTAGAAAAATAAATACGACATTTCCACGGCGGAATATAACTCACGAGCAAGGGTTATTCACAACATTTTACGCCACAACTTTCGAAACCCAATTGAGGTACTCGAGTTCCCGTAAATTAAAAGACAAACGAAAACAATCAGTAAAATGCGACAGAAAGTGAAATGGAAAAGAAAGCAGGAAATGAGTATGGAGTTTGTCAAATTTGACTTTTAAATCAACTGTCAATAATTTGTGTCCCTTTTCCCGGGCATAGCAATAGCAATACTACAAAAAAAAAAAAGATTTATGTGCATCATACTAAGTTGTGCGGCGGTGACAGTCGATTAAAAATGCAACAAATTGACAGAAAACTATGCAAATGACAGGCGAGCCGAATGGCGGAGAGCAAGCATGTGGGAATGCGTGTGTTTTCACTCAACTGTCAACAGAGCACAGGTAGGCCGACAAACATTTGTTGACTGAGAATTATTTTTTGCTTTTTATGTAAAGAGTTGACTTTGCTATTTGTTGTTGTCGAATTTGTGTCCCCCAAATCGCTTCTATCTCACGCAACTTTGACATTTTCAAGATCCTCACTAGCAAGCATATGCTCCAAGTTGTTGAGGGCGTTGTTGTTGTTGTTACAGCTCGCAATACGCTGCAGCATTGCGATAAAAGTCAATGCACGTACCCATGTCATTTGACAGCTTAACGCGTAATTAACGCACAGGCAGGCAGCGGCAGACGTTAAGTGACAGCAACCGCATTTAACGCGGGGGCGCGCGTTGTGTCAGATAATAACAAGCGTGAAAAACGTAGCAGCATATGCAGCAAGTGTATGTATATGAATGCGGCAAGCGATTACTTATTATTGTGGCATGTTGCATCAATGTAGCATTTACTGTGTTGCACACTCGGAAGCAGGTACATAGTAAGTAAATATGTAAATAGTTTTGTGCATGAGTCTGTGCATTTTCACCGCATGACAAGTCAAAAAGAAGAAAGCAAATATCACCTTACCTTTGAGTGTGTTTTTTTCTTCATCTTCTGATAGTTTCCACTCCCTTGCCGGCTGTCAACATTTCACTGCCTTTGTACATTGATATGTATGTATGTAATTTCTTCAGAAAACTCCTTCGCACTCCTTAATGTACGAAATTCGAAAAGTCGTTTGTGGTTAATCTTAAGTAGGGAGGGAAATTCAAAAGTCATTCCCATCATTCTCATCATCACTTTGACAACTTCACTCGTCTATCGGAATAACAAACTATCAGTAAATTGTATGAGAAAAGGCTTTAGAAAAATTTTTTATTCGCAAAACCATGTATATACATATGCATGTGTGTGTGTGTGTGTGTGTGTGTGTGTGTGTGTGTGTGTGTATGCACAAATGTATGTAAGCAATACTAAATATTTCTTCTAGATACATATTTACATACAAGTAGTAAACCCTCCTCAAAATTTTGTTTGGAGAAACTGCTTCTTCAAAAATAAAAAATAAAAATAAATTTAAAAAAAGGAAATTAAAATAAAATTTAAAACATCAAATGAAACAGAAAAAATATTTTTTTCTTTTTAAAACAATAAAATGAAAAATGAAACCAAAACAAGAAAAAATAGTACTTAAAAATCGAACTAAATTTAATTATTTTTTTTATTAGCAAAACGAGATCTAAAAATTAAAAGAAAACTAAATTAAAAACACAAAAAAAATAAAACTCAGAAAATAAAATAAAATGAAATCATAAATATTAAGTGAAATAAAAAAAAATATATATTTTTTTAAAACAATAAAATCTAAAACCCAAAAAAAATTTTATTGAAAAACAAGTAAGAAAGTCTAAGTTCGGGTGGAGCCGAACATTAAA
>NW_016169860.1:0-16712 GCF_001687245.7 Rhagoletis zephyria
CGGCTCCGCCCGAACTTAGACTTTCTTACTTGTTTCCTTTCGTTTTCTTGTACTTAATACCAATATGCCAATAGGCGTGCACTGCATTTAATTAGGATGGAAATGAACTATAATTTTTCTTATAATTATAGCACTATTTTTTAATAGATTTTTTGCTATTCGTCTTTACTAAAGTCATTAGAACTGCATACGGTATATTTTTTGTTTCTAAAATAGGCAAAATTTGTGCAGTGGAAAATACACTAGAAACTCCTTCAATATTTTGGTAGAAATAAGAAGAGCTGGTTAGCTCGTATAAGCTTCTTTAGTTTCTTCTGAGTAATACCCATTCGTAATCTTTTGAGGAAAATTCAAATCAATTACCGATTATTTGAATCGCTACAATATTTTAGCACCCAATCAAGGATAGAATTGATTTTAGATGGACTTCAAGGCAACAGGCCATAATCCGAGATGAAATAGATGATAATAAGATAAGATGAAAATCAGTCTAAATGGCTCCTTCCTCAGTGGAATCAAGCAAATACGTATATGTCAAAACCACAGCCTTGAGCTTAATAGAATGTTGTAAGATGTGGCACCTTATCGACTTCAAAATAATCGCGACAGTATGGGCTGGGTGTAGCTAGCTCTGACGGTACGCAATCAAGGCCATTTTAATAGCGAGTTCCTGTTTGGCGCTGAAATAAATTTTAGCCGAGTCCAAGCCCGCCAGTCGTTGCTCTTTTGTGCCAACTGACGCCTAGTGTAGCCAAGTCTTCGCCACCCCAATGTACGACTTCCTATGCTACCACCCGGGGCTACCGCGCTGCACATCTTCAGGGCTAGAGCATTACCGTTTATTCGTTCCACCTGAACAAGACAGTGAAACCGCTGTCTATGAATGCGCTGGACGATGTCTAAATTTCATCCTTCCTGAAACTTGGTTCGATATCGAACAACTCGGAAAGGTACTGCCCAAATTTGATGCAACTGCTGGAGTTTCTCAACGTCGTATTACAGAGTCATACTGGTTTCAGGGATACCAATGCGACGGTTTTAGGCATCTCTTAGAGCCTAGTTTTTTCCAGATACTTGCTAAGCTGCCACGGAACCTATCGGTGATAAAATTCCCCTACGTTTCCCTTGTTCTCCCAGCGAATTCGGCAACAATGCAGCTTTCTGCAATATAGTTCTCTGGTCACGGCAGGTTCCTCGAATCAAAATTTGACTAGTTCCAAGTTTTATTATAATAGAATCAATCAATCAAGTCGTCATATATCTAATGTTATTTTGTGAAAAATTATGCGACCCTAACCAGTTAGTTCAGTATTTTTTTGCAATCTTAAGAGCTTTGATTTGATGATTCAGTGGTGAAACATTGATTTTTGAACAACCGTTATTCAAAATTTGTTTTGGGTACGAGTACTCGTAGTAAAAGCCACGCGAAAGATCAAACAAATGAACACTATTTGACAAATTAGAGTCTCTAGAACTCAACAGGTTGCAGAAAACATCTTTCCTACTTTTTTACATAAGTACATATGGGGTGTTCCATATCAAAATGGACGGGGTTCACACTTCATGTGTTTGATTTGTTTCAAATTCTTAGGGATGATGGACAAACATAAACAATTAATAATTATGAACTTTGAGCTTGATTAATACATTTTCAAAAACTTTACCACACAAAAACAATATCAAATCGGTTTAATAGTTTTCCAAATATCTCGAGAACGGGGGAGGAAAAAATTTGAAAAAATCACATATCAAAATTCCCTATGAAAAGAAATATTTTTAATTTTATTCTTGAAAAATTTTTCACATACAAATTTTTTGGTAAAAAAAANGTATAGTATTATTATTAATTTAAGTTAGGAATTTTTTTTTCACCGAATTGAGTAAAAAGAGTAAACTAACAAATTTACAAACTGCATACTCAAAAAAATTCTAAAAAAAATTTTAAAAATTTTTAATGTACTCATTTTACTCAACTTCGGTGTAAAAAAATGCATAACTCAAATTATTGTAGAGTGCACCCCGTAATACGATACTTAATTATTACGCAATACTCACAGCTACCATTGTGTTTTTTTTTAATTTTTTTTTTGAGTTGGCATGGTTTCGAAAACTAATTTTTTTATAAAAAAATTTGTATGTGAAAAATTTTTCAGAAAAAAAAATTTTAAAATACTTCTTTTCATAGAGAGTTTTGATGTGTGTATGTGTGATTTTTTCAAATTTTTTCCTCGCCCCGTTCTCGAAATACTGGGAAAACTACTAAATCGATTTGATTTTGTTTTTGTGCTGTAAAGCTTTTAGAAATGTATTTATCACGCTCAAATTTCTTATTTGTTTATTATTTATGTTTATCCATCAACCCTAAAAATATGAAACAAATCAAACACATCAAACACATGAGGTGTGAGCCCCGTCAATTTTGGTATGGAACGCCCCATATACAGAAATACATTAACAGTGAACAATTAATAAAACTACATACATTAAAAATATCTAAACAAATCTTTGCATGCTTACTGCTTTTTGCTTGTTAAATTTGCAGTGTTAAATATTTTGTAGTTTTTATATATGTATTTGTCGCATGTTTTAGTTGCTTGTTGATTCTACAGAATTGAAAATAGCACTCAAGCAATTAAATGGAAAACCTTAAATTAAATTACTTTAAAAATCATATACGAATGTATGTTGGAGATAAAGTTATTTCCAACTTGTTTAATACTATCTATAACTATGTATATAAAAAATACCTCATTAACATCGAGCAAGCAACCAAATTTGCTAAGCTTTCTTGCATTCTTCATATGTATAGTGCCCGAATGGTCGTTTTTATCTCGTAACACCATGGACAAAAAAAAATCTGTCTATGTAAGGCTTTTACTAGCCAGCCAGTTCTACCTAACCTAGCCTATGCATATACATATATATTACAATATATTCAATTTTAAAGCTTAAAATAAAAGCTAACAGCTTCGGCGTGAGCACGCACATTTTAGACCTTCTCCGGTCTTACGATTATAGCTTTATGTTTGATGAGAAAAACATGATTTCATGTTTATATACTGACTACAAAAACTCTATAAAAAATTCATGTTTCACTTTGTCCAACAAATAGCTTCATTATCTGCGACAAGACAAGCTATGAAAGTTGATGTCAATAAAGAAAAGAAAAGGAGTTTAAACAGCGAACTTCCAACACTTTTATATAGAAAACGCAAATATTGCCCAGCAGTAAAAATATGCGACAGTCTTCGACCTGATGATAAAAGGCTACGAAATGCATTAGTCGTAATTGCAAGTGCCGAAAACTTTATATGAGCATTAAAATAGTAAATTTTTTAGGCGTTTATATAAGAATGAGAAGAGTAAAGTTTTTTCGAATTTTCTTAGAAATATAACATCATCTAAAAAATTCTAATACTTTTAACAGCGCGGAGATGACTCAAATTAAGGAGGATGCAAGATGTTATTTTGTGATTTTGTTTTTTTTTTCTTTTATTATTTTTTTATTGTTCTTCTGCGCTTATTAAAAAACTTCACAATTTCCTGTAGGGTTGATAAATAGCGGTGCGAGTAGTACATTCACACATACGCATACAATCATACACATTCACTTTTAAGCTATAAAAATATCATTAGCACATATTCTTTACATTTATCTTTGACACTAAATAAAGAACATAACAAAATTATGACTGAGAAATATAAAAAAAGAACATTTTAGCAGTACCAACCACCAAGTCTGTAGTAAGCTAGCTGCTAGCATATTGAATGAATATACATTAGGGTGGTCCAAAAATGCATGTGGGGCCCGTGGGAGTCCGAATTTTAAAGCTATCATCCCCTAGAATGGTTCTACATATATATCGAAAAAAAAAATAAATAAATAAATTCCTTTTTTTATTTCGAAATCAAAAAATTTTTAACAGGTATTGTCATGTTGCCATTTCTTAGTACTATCGATTTTTTTTTAGCGTTTTCCGATAGAAAAATATTGATTTTTAATAATTCTATACCTTTTCTACAAAAAAAAAATTGCTTCCCATATAAAATATCTTTAAAATTTCGAGCTCTTTGAGCAACCTCTACATATTTTTTGCGGTATAGAACAATTTTGGGGAATGCGAATATTAAAACTCCAAAACTACTTATTTTTGGACCACCCTAATATACATATGTACATAGCTGCATATGCCTTTTGAACAAAGACACCTTTCACAAAGCATAGGAATGTACATATGTATGTAGGCCCAAGCTGAAAGCGAATCTAATGTGGCTACGTGTGGCAAATTCCACAATGTGTAAAAAAAAACAATGAAATGTGGAAATGTCTTTATTGTAAACAACTAATAAAAAAATTTCAGATTGAATAGCGCATAAGGCAAGATAAGAGGCATGGAAAATTATAATCAACAAAATCCTTTGGTTTAAAAATATTGTATACCCGAATACAAAAAAAAAATTTAACACACGAGTAGAACAAAAAATTTACTTAGCGGCAAATTTCCTTGGTGAACAGTTTTTTGGTAAGCTCAGCATTCCACATTGGGCCCGTTTTTCCATTCTTGCTTCTTCTTAGCGGGCATAAATACTTCCTCAAAACAACCAATTACCTACATCTCTTCATTTGATTTCAGGCTTTTGGGTTGAGAGAGACTTGGTTTTCTCGTTTCGCGGAGCAACCCAAAGCTTTCCCTCAGTTCGCCTTTCAAGAATTCCGCTCTTTCGGTACTTGAGAAATGTCAGTTCCTAGCCGTAATTCAATGAAACGATGTGCAGATAGAAATTTCTTTTCAAAGGCAATTTATCCTTTAATGTAATCCGCCATAACTTTGTTGGTTAAGGATCAATCAGTCGGTCCTACTTTGATGTAGGAATAAATACGCCATTGGCTCGTATTCAGTCCAACATTTTGACTGCTTACTTTACCTGGTTTCCGAGTAATCTTTTAGAACGAGTCTCCATTTTCGCAGGCTGGCTTCCTTGCTACCGTTTTGGTCAGCCACTCTCGGGAAAACTATTTACAGCATTGTGTCTTTACGATACCATCCTCCACGTGCATCCCTTAGAATTTCGGTTCATTTTTCGACTCGTCAATGGTCTTCTTTAAATAGCTGCCAAAAAAGTCTCTTTATCCATTGAACAAAGAATCCTGCCCCTTTTCGAAATATACATATTTCAACCATCATTGCCTCTGCAGCTACTTTAATGAATAACGCAGATGAGATGCTTGAATTTCTTCCGAAGTTCGAGGTCCTTCAAAAATCTCATTTGCATGAGGAGATTGGCATGCGGATAGTTGGACCGAGCATGCAGGCATGTCTGATGCCGATCCTCAGATTTTCAGCTCCTTTGCTCTAAAAAAAGGGTAAACGAATATTCTGATGGCCAGTAGACAAATTAAGACCTGGGTTCATGTACATGCTTGAAAATTATCAGACAATTTCTTATTTCCCTCTCTATCGCTTCCTGCTAATTCGTCGTATGGGTTTCAGGTCACAGCACTATCAAGTACAAAGACACAGATATGTATGTGCATAGGCACTAGACACGAGCCTTCAAATTAAATTCAAATTTTTTTACCAGCAATAGACCGATGGCACTCTTAATACTACAAGTGGAGGTTTTAGCTAGTCATTATCCTATTGAAATCCCAGCTGCTGGGTTTAACTTCACGCCATTCTCTTACTGCAACAGCGGCGGGGGTACGATGAGATGGAATTGTATCAACATCTGCTCTTTAGCTGCATAGACAACTTCCTTTGGTGCTATTGAACGCAGTTTTAAAGTGAATATAAAAATAGCCATTTGTGAAAATTCTCGCCAAGTTCAACATTTATTGCTAATACTTGTTGCATGCGTTTTCATGAGCAAAGAGTAAAGTACATACTGCTCCATACATTTGCCCGCGAAATGATATTAAAGTTTACGAGTTCTATTATAAAGTCATTAAAAATGAATGGGTAAAAATTATACCCATGATACATACACACATTCGCGCGCATTCCCACAAATGCCACATCCGCCACACAGTTTCCTATAAAATCAACAGCACACATACATATGTACATAAACAAATATATATCGACTAGAACAAATATATCTAGACATATATACATACAAATATACATATGTATGTGTGTATTTCTCTGCTGCGTTTAGTTTTAATTTATTTATGTTTTTATGATATTTGTTTTGGCAAATTTTACGGTCATATGAACTCACTTGTAAGGAGATAAAAATTTAATACATATTAATCTATAATAATATGCTGGAAAATTTGAGTGAAAAAATGTGTGTACATACAAACATTCATACTTAAATACATATACATGAAAATTTAAGTGAAAGTTTTCTCCTTCCATTTAATATGAACTTTTAATAAGTATTCTCATCAATTTTTCAGACTAAATTAAATATTTTGAAAATACCAATTTTTCGCCCCATATGTATGCATATTAGCAGTGTGGACAAGAACTGAATCGTTAGAATGCATAAAATTTCGAGCTGATGAAATCCACTTTTCGAATTTCGTGTAAAATTCAATTTACATTAAAAAAAATCTTAATACAAATTTTTAAGAAATTTTTAGTAAAATACTGCAAATTTTCTACTCGTACTTCATTGAAAAATTAAAAAGCGTTTTCGCTTTTTGCTCCAGAATTTTAAAAAAGAGTTGGTAAAATTTTTTTTATTGAAGACTGTAATTTTCGCATAGTCAAAATGGATTTCTTGGCTGTGGAATCGCTGCCAACTTGTAAACAAGCATTGTAAAGATTTCTTCTAACACAGTGGAACTGAGCTTTTAGGCCCTCAACGAAACTCTGCCCAAACGTTAACAGCCAACAAGATTTTACTGTGTTAAAGTTTCCACTTTTTTTGGGCAAAGACCCCGTGAAACATACCCTGGAGACTTAAGCGCTTGCCTACCGAAAAAAAAGACTTTGGGTGTGCACAGTTCTCACAAATATTTAATGTAAAACATTAATGTAAAATAACGTTAATAGTTATCGATATACATACGTAGGTATCCATATCACTTTTTATCGCAATTATTATCGATATCAGTAAATCATCGTTCCAATAAATTTATAAATCAATAAATGGATATATTTAATCGTAATCGGTTATCGATATATTTAAACGTTCGTTATCGATAATAGTTTAAAGATAATTATCGACATTAATAATATGTAGTACTGTTGACGTTTTATTTATCGATATTAAAATTAATGTCACGCGATATCGCTGCTGCTATCGATAAACTTTGAATTTTGTTAACGATGACAACTTTATTTAGAGGTATATTCAACATTACCATCGTTTTATAAAATATATCGTTTCCATTAAATATATCGATATCTCTCTTGATGCTATACTAATCACATTAATGTGCTCAAAAACTCTTTCTAATGAAGACTAAGCTATTACAAATGTAATGGCCACTCTATTTGTTGACAAGAGTTCGCCTTACTGGCAACATTAAAAAAAAAAACTAGCATAAAAAGTACAATAATATGTACTAGAAATTAGTATTTGGGTAAAACTTCGCTATTCAAACTTTATGTAATAAAACCAAAAAACTTTTTCCCATAACCTCTGACGCGCATGCTGTAAAAAAATCGAATATCTTCTTTATTGTTCTTGAAAATGGCGCATAGCATTTTACAAACAACGGGTCTTACTCGCTAAAATACAACTAGTCTTAAGGTCTAGTTACTTAGCCTACTTATGGTCTAATCACAAGCACATGTGTATACCTAAAGCCCTATTCACACACGCGTACGTGCCTACGGTCCTACAATACCAATTTTTCGCCCCATATGTATGCATATTAGCAGTGTAGACAAGAGCTGAATCGTTAGAATGCATAAAATTTCGAGCTGATGAAATCCACTTTTCGAAATTTCGTGTAAAATTCAATTTACATTAAAAAAAATCTTAATACAAATTTTTAAGAAATTTTTAGTAAAATACTGCAAATTTTCTACTCGTACTTCATTGAAAAATAAAAAAGCGTTCTCGCTTTTTGCTCTAGAATTTTAAAAAATAATCAGATTTATTACATCATTCACTAATAACAATAAAACCAAATTGCTCACATATACCTAGTTAAATGTGTGCCTTAATGCTTTGTCATAGCGAAGCTACTCGAAAGTTATTAAACTATGCAATACTAATAAACATTTAAAATTAGTTAAACAATAATAAAAATTTCAATCAATACCACTCTCAACTCAATAAAAAATAATAATAAAATAATATACGAGTAATATTCGAAGCCATGGCTTATGAGTAACCAGAAACAGTACTACATACATAATATGTACATTTATTACACGTATACGCACGCACTGAGAAAATAAATTCAGCTGACGGACATTAAGTCAATTCAAGCGCATAAATTAAATCATAAAGTATTTTTGTTAGAGCTTTTATAAGCTGCCACATCCTTCCTACTTTTGGTTTTCAATGCAACACCCATAAAAAGCCATCAATTAAAGCGCTCCGTATTTTTTTTTGCTCAGTAACAACTCATTCTGCGGCTGCACAGAGAAAATATGGTGGGTGAAAGGCGCACACGCACACGCACATATATATATGTATATATAATTGATTGCATTTGCGATCTGTTTGCAACGCGTGGCAATAAATTTCAGAAATACCAATGCTGTGAATGACTAATTAGAGGAATGGAAAGCTAGTTTGCATGAAGAAGGGAAAAATACGAGCACACCAAAAATTTCGGCAGCTACTGACAATTTTCGGTGACGTGCGGTTGGTTGCCTGCTGCGGCGGTTGGCTGTTGTGTTATTTGGCTGATTTGTCATTATTTGGCGCGTGGATATAATCAATGATATTACGCAGCTGACAAGTAAATTAAGCAGTTAATTGGCTGTTCGTAGTACATACGTAAAGGACAATGCTATTGAATTGAAGCGCAAAGAGATTTGAGAAAATGGATTTGTGAAAATGCAAATTTCTGTTTCTAGTGGCTAATGTTTAGTTATTAATTTTTAGTTTAGAAAGTCAATTAGAAACATGAAAAAGTAATAGCGGACTTTTTTTCAAAGCTCAAAATAAAATTAATTCGCGTATTAGCGAAAATCCAATTCGTCTGGTGGATTTAATATACATACCTCGTGCCTATGAGTTGAGTGAAAAAACACCAGAAAAGAAAAAATTTTTGATTGAATTAATGTTTTCAACTGAAATCCTGGCAATTTGAAATTTTATTTAAACTTGCTAGCCTACAATTTTGTAAATAAATAGAGTTGAAATCAGCACCAAAAAATCTATATGAGGTCGGTCACGTTTTCATCTGACTTTTATTTTGTTGTCGTAAGTAATTAAATATATTTTATAAATAAAAAATGGTAATTATAAAATTAACTCGCACTTATTTGAAATTACAATAGTAAAGCGATTTTTGTTTTACTGTCTACGGAACAAAAAACAATATCCAAAAAATTTTTCAGCAAAAAAAGTAAAAATAAATAAATAAAAATTTATATCGAGCCCTAACCGCCAAAATAACGTAAGCGACATTTTTTTCGAAATTTTTGTTTTGATGCAGAAATGCATCTAGATGCTCTAGCAATATTTCTGCATCAAAAAGAAAATTTAAAAAAAAATGTCGCTTACGTTATTTTGGCGGTTAGGGCTCGATATGTATTAAAAAAATAGCAGCTTTCGAAAGTTTTGAAAACATAAAAGGAGCCATAATTAAAAATTATAAAATTTAAAAATTATAAAATGACAAACGTTTTCCAAATTTTCAGTATTTACAAACAAACAAAAATTAGAAATGTGTGTTTGAATTAATTCTAATGGAAAATTCGCTACACAATATTAACGATTAGCCTACCAATGCTAATTAATTCTAGGCACCTTAAATATTTAGTGAAAAATTCTCCATAAAAAATAACTACAAAAAATTTCTAAAACTATAGATTTTAGAACTTACCTTATCGATTTCAAATTATTTAGTTTATCATTTGCGGAGCGATAGAATTGGTATTTTAAAGCTTAATCGATTTCGTGAATTTTAGTTATTTTTATAAAAATATAGTAATTTAATAACATAAACCATATAAATCAAAGCTACAAACTTTGCGCAAAATTCGCTCCAATTTTCATCAAAATTTTAAACATTTAAAAGAAATTGGCTACAAAACTACATATCAAAACCATCGAAATTATTTTTTCAGTTTAAATTTTTTTGAAACTTTGTTGAATTTTCGCGAATTTTGCACAAAGTTTGAGGCTTTGATATGCATGGTCTAAGATTTTGAAGTAACCATATTTTTATAGAAATAGAGTAAAGTTCAAAAAATTAGATAAACTTGCAAATGCAAACATCTGAGTGCCATTCGAAATTCCACTACCAGCAATTGGAGATAACTTCTGAAATAAATTAAAAAAAAAAAAAAAATTATAACTGCATTTTGTTTTTACTAGAATAGAAGTAGAATTTAAAAGTAACACAGTACGAATAACAAAAGGTTTAACTCAACATCTCTTACCCAATTAAATACGTAGAAGGAAGGAACGGTAGCAAAGAAAATTCCGCAGCTGCTTAATTACGAAAACTTTTGCCGTCAAATAAAAAACGCATAATAGCCCAATTAAAAGCCTCAGTGTCGCAATGAAGGTAAAGAAAAAATCACAAATTAAGTTAAAATAGCTATCACTTGCTTTTTTCAGGCTTATGCTTTTATTTGATAGCCTAACTATGTATACAAATACCTGCATACACACCTTCGCAAATATTTGTGCAATCAAATGAGGCAGTTCAATGAAGCTGACACGACCAAGAAGGTGATAAGTGTTGTAGTATAAATAGCTATCCTACCGAGCTGAGCGCTCGAAAGGCTAATATTTAATAAAAAAACGACCAAGGTAGCGGAATCAATTATGCGAAATACCGTTGAAAAGTTTGTGAAGAATCTTAATTTATTATATTGTTCCCATGCCATACTACATTGTCTTTGCAGTTTTTTTCGGTTCAAATTTGATATATATTTTTTCACTTAAATTTTTGTGGCGACATACATACATATAGATTAGCATTTGGAGTCAGTGTTTATTTAAATAATATTTCAGCCAACTTTGCGTGGCGTCTAGATTTTGAAGCTCCATCAGCTGTGACGTGGGAAGTTTCTTAATGACACTAATTAGCTTTGTGAAAAAAAGTTAGAGTTAACTTGGTGGAAGTAAGAAAACAAAAAATCCAGAAACAAAAAACAAAGAAAGATCGACTGAAAAAGTTTATAGACTGAAAATATGAATAATTGTTTTCTAACTTAATAAATTTAGCTGTGTTTTATAGAAATATTTATGTAAATGTATACACGCGTATCGAGCCATAGTAAGCTTGCTTAAAACGTCAAAGTTTTGGGCTCGTAACTTTCCAGAGAGCTGGCAAATCGGGATGGATTGAATTATTGCTTCATTGCATTGTTTAAATTGCTTCACTTGAAGACATATGCGGCCACCTTTTGTCTAACAGGGATTATTTACGACAGACAATTATACATTCTAACCATGTAGTTGGTAAGAACTTTCTTGGTCTCTCCTAACCTAAGTCATTTTCGGCCAGATGCGTCAGATGCGTTGTTTTCAACAGCGATCTCACCTCTGCAAGCAGTGTGAAGACAAAACTCCTGTTTGTTGCCACAAGTAATTTCCATGAAGCGGGCATACTGTGGCATAAGACCTACTTTGTGCAGCTGGCGAAAAAAGGTAGATCAGAGAACAAGCACATGAGGTAGCACGCCAAATCTAGGCCAGACACGAAAAGTACAAGTCCAGCGCTCTCATTCTCCTCGAACGCCTTCAACTCAGGATGATTGTTGAAAGCATCATTAAATTAGAATACACGCAGGCAGAAGGGATTACCAATAAATTTGTTATGTCAAAGCTGCCGAAGAGAAGAGGCAATCGCACACTTTTTTTGCCACTGCAACCTAACCTTTTTATCTTTTTGTTTGTAGAATGCGATACCCTCTTAAGAAGGCAAAACAGACCGTTAATTACAAACTTTAGGTTCAATTTCTGGTCTTACCAACAGCCATTAATTTGTTTCTAATAGCAGTCGCTGCCAAACAGGACAGTCAAACCTTTGATTGGAATTCTGCTTTGAAAAAGCTTCTCAAATGAACCCATTTGTACTTTGGTAGGTTCTATTCTAGTAGAAGGCAAGTTGTGCTTATTTTTATACATATTGGGGTTATTAAATAATAAAAACGTATGTAGTCTTGCGGTATTAGAGTCCGTTAATTTACCTCTTCCCTTCAGATAATATTTAACTAAATATTTTCTTTTTTCAACGAGTCATAAATTAAATGCGCACGGCCCAAAAAGCACAAGTATTCCTTCTACAGTTCTCTCTCAAATACAGAATTAGTTTAGTTTTTTATGCTTTATGTGGCCTTCCTTTAGCTGGCATCCTTTATATGTTGGCTTTCTTGCTTTCTTTTAATTAAAAGCAATTATTCCATGTCTCTTGTGTCGCCGCATTTCCCCAGACTGCGACCAGGGTGAAAGTGTGTGACACACAATTATGCAGCGATTATCTGTTTGTATGTAAGTGCGGGTATGTGAGACTGTGAAAATTTACAAATTCACACACAGCGAAGTAGTTAGAGAAGGCGCAGGCGCGGGTTGACCGTCACGACGGGACACAGCGATTTTGTGTGGCGACACTGCAGGACAAAGCAAAGATAACGGTCAACATAAGGCCATCAAGGCTTACACAATACCGCTGGACAAGGGCATGTAAGTGAGGAGATGTGGAAAAGATTCGAAACGCAAACGAAAACAGAAGGCCCCCAGTAGCGCAGTTAGAATATAATGTAGGGCACGAAATTGTTATCAAATTTCCAATTACATGACCACAGCGGCTCTCTGACAATTCAAAGCCAGCGAGTGGTTTTCCTATTTTAATCTCATGTCACTGAGGGGCGTATGTAGCAAAACATTTCTTGATAGAGGTTTGTAAATCGCGCGACTTGTGGGTGCCACAGCCGATAATGAAACGCATTAGTTGTTGCGATATGTGGGCAAATTTGGCCGTAATTGTGTGTGTTTTCTTTATTTTCACATTGTTCAGTGGCACTAAAATTAATTGGTACTGCATTTCGATGCGGAAAACCTGATTGAAGTTGACTTTTGCAATCTAAAAGGCGAATTACTTCTCGTACTTGCCAATAGTTTGACTTTCTCTAATAAAGGGCGACTCAATAAGACCGCAGATGTTCGCAATAGCAATATGGTTTCATATGCTGTGATTACCCCGCCAGCCCAAGCACCACACAAGATAGTGACGTTTGGATCTCTTTTACGGGTTGTTCAACTGAGTGTCGCTCCATGACTAAGTTTGCCAAAGCCAATTGTCTGAAAATATAAATTTTTGAAAAATATTAACACATTTATGACAAATAATTGCTGTCAAAAGATCTGCATCAGCCTTACATCACCTAATAATTGCTTTTCTTTTCAACATATATGTATATCCGTTTATGTAGGTGGAAATGTGGCTGATAACCCATGATTTTTTTTATGGCATCAACGCATTGTTCAACTAAGTATCACTCCGTGACTAATTTTGCCAAAGCCTCTAGAGCAACAACTATAAAAGATTTATCAAGTGTATGTGTATATACTTACTTACGTCAGTATCGATATTTGGGGCAACATTTCTTGCCATTTTCAACTACCTACTACTTTCCTTATAATGACAATTTATTTTGTTGCCAAAATTAATTGAAGTCATATGGCCAATGGTTGTACATACATACATACATCCATGCATATGTATGTAAACACAAATATTCACACTTATGTGCAAGCGTCAGCAATTTAGCACAGTTTCTGCATTGTTGTTACCAACTATAAATCCTTTTTTGTTAGTTTTGTTGTTTTCTCTTAGGACTTTGTTTTTGGTTTTGTGCGTATTGTTTTAATTGGCTGTGGTATTTATAGCTTGGCTGCGGGATAATTTCAGTCATTTGTTGAAAGCCAGATGTGATAAATTAAGCAAGATAAATAAATAGTAGAATAGGACTAAAATATTACATTATGTTGATTGACTTAGACTGTAGATGAGTGATATGGAAGTGATAATCAGACGAATAATTGATATAAAATTTGTGGAGCGTTTGAAAAGAATTCCTTCTTGCTAAACACTACTGAAATAGCTTTGAAAATATGTTGAGGTAAAAAATGATCGCATCTGTCGAAGGAAATGGGCTATTCCAACAAGGTAATGTTCCCTCAGCCAGCGTATTCTATAGATTAAGCCCTCTTCCACTACCTTCCAAACCTGAGAAGTGGCTCAATGGTAGGAAATTTAGATGGAAAGAAGTGGTTATTATTTAAACAACTGGTTATTTTGTGAACCTGGAAAAACCTTTTATTTGGAAGATATAAAAAATTGTAAAAACGCTGAACTAAAGGTATCGATCTAAAAACAGCGACATGTTCTGCGAAAAAAATGCTTTTTTTGCAGTAAAGGATGTATTTTATTGAAAACTAGCAAATACCCGGCTGGCTTTACTGCACCTTAAAAGTATTTTTGTGTTGTTATAAAATAGATTTAAGGAGCTTAATGAAGTGAGATTTTCAAACAAATTTTCGATTTATGAAGCATTCTTTATTTTTTATGAATGTGGGTATTTAAAAAGTAGATAAAGTAACGAATTTCTCCTGGATATTTAATTTATAATGTTATAACCGGAGTCTACATATCGCGATTTCAAATGTGTAATAATTCAAATATACCTTATCTTATCAATATAACTGAATTAAATTTTTCAAATAGTTGGAAATCCGTTTCAAAAATATTTTCGACAGTACGACTTTCTTAAACCTTTTTTGTTTAATACCAATATTGTAATAATTCATTTATTTTATCAATTTAAATGAATAAAATTTTTTCAAACAGGTGGCAACTCTCCTCAAACAGTAAACTTCCCAAACCTCTTTAGTTTGATACCCATATCAATTAAATTACATATATTTATTAAAATTTTCAAACAGGTGGCAACCTACCACCCAAAAAATTCGGCTATAGACCTTCGTAAACCTCTTTCTTTCAACAGCCATGTTACAATATTTACTTAATCTTGTCAATTTACTTAAACTGTAATTTTGAAATAGGTGGCAACTCTCAAATTATCATTTCTATACTTTAAGTTAGACCTCTAGCAATCAGGGACATAACAGTTATAAGTTTTATCGGAAAAACGTTGTTCCATAACAGTTATTAGATGAGAAAATATTTTTTATATCATCAATAAGAGTTATAATCCAACGTTTAATTTTTACGTTGCCTGATACATAACTTTTATGCAGGAGAAATATGTTTTCCGTCGCCAATAAGAGTTATTACCCAACGTTTATTTTTTATGTTGCTTGATAACAGTTATTACCCAACGTTTATTTTTACATTGTCTTATAACAGTTATTTCACTCCTCCTCTTTTATATTCATCACCTTTATCTTCTTCTCCATCTCCATTTTCGTCAATATTTTTATCTTACAACGTAAAAAATAAACGTTGGATAATAACTGTTATTAAGCAACGTAAAAAATAAACATTGAGCATTAACTCTTATCGGCGAGATATCAAATATTTTTCATCTAATAACTTTTATGAAATAACATTTCCGTTAAATTTCAGAATTCGGGCAAGTTTTTTTTTTTGGTCCCTGCTAGCGATACATCGGTGAAAACGAATGGTCATGGAAGAAGGATTTAGGAAGGAGGAAAAAACTAAAAAAAAACCATTTCAGCTGTAAGCTTTTCTCTTTCCACCACTTCAAACAATTATTCCATTAAAGCTTCTCACACTTTTGCTCTGCCACTTAATCCACCGTCATTAATTACGTATACGCCACATAGACGCAGCGTGCGAAATATTTGAATATAAATACATAAATAAAGAACATTTCACATAATTAAAAGCGTAGGAATTAAATGGGCATTAGTACATAAATAAGCGTGGGTTACTTAACATGAAATGTCCTATGGCCTCAGTTCAAGTACAAAAAAAAAGTAACAAATGAAAGTGAAATTACAAATATTTTACACTTTTACCTTTACATGTTTTTTGATTGAAAATGTGAATTTGCATTTTTTTGCAACAGTAAATTACAATTAAAAATGCATGCAAATATGGAAATAAGGAAAAATACATACTCGCACTTTCACACATACATACATCCTACTTTTAGTGAATTTTCGCATGTGAATTATACCCAAACCACAAAAACCAAAACTTGTAGAAATGGAAGAGTATTTGAAAAGGCGTGCTGAGGTGCTTGATATACATACATACATACAAATGCATTAAAAAAGGTAAAAAATAAAAAACAAAAATATTTTTGACGAATGAGCAGGGTTTATGACTTTTACCTGTTGCTAGCCTTCAAACACGTTTTTCACTTTTTATTGTTATATGTATTTGTATGTGTATTTTTAAATAAGTTGGACTGACGGACTGGATTTGGTAAAACCTCTTAAACCCTTAGAGATAATAATAATAAATTTAGTCCAGAATGTGAGCACATCTTCTATCTCAAAAATTTTTGACATGTTTTCAATTTATTACTTTTATCACATGCATAAATAAATAAATAAGAAAATAAACAAGCAGTTCAAGTTTTTGGAATTTTCCTGGTGCCGCTCCCCAGAATTATAGAATATGGAAG